>NC_044990.1:31007919-31035565 GCF_008728515.1 Papio anubis | reverse complement strand
CGCCTGTAGTCCTGGCTACTCGGGAGTCTGAGGCAGGAGAATGGCGTAAACACAGGAGGCGGAGCTTGCAGTGAGCTGAGATCGCGCCACTGCACTCCAGCCTGTGCGACAGAGCGAGACTCCGTCTCAAAAAAAAAAAAAAAAAATGGGCAAAATATGTGAACAGATACTTCACTAATAAAGATTTGCAACTGACAAGCAAGTGAAAGATGGTCATCATAAGTAGCTATTAGAGAAATGCAGATTCAAACTACAATAAGAAACCACTAGATAACTATTAGAATATCTAAAATTAGAAAGATGGTGTGTTGACAAAGATAGAAACTGAAACTCTCATACAATGCCAGGAATGTAAAGTGCTAGATCCACTTTGGAAAACAGTTTGGCAGTTTCTTAAGAAGTTAATTAGGTCTTCGAGTTCCCACTCCAACATGTAGAGAACTTGGAAATCAGCACTCCCATCTTCACAACAGGAAAAAAGATAATCAAACTGAAAATCAACAACTTTTCTTAGATCTGTCAGAGAATAGAGGTCACAGGGCAAACCACTTCCTCAAAAACTAGAGAGACAGGTGACTACAGAACATCACAGTTTACCTGAGAGCAGAAGCCACAGGAGCCAGTAATTGGTAGGAACACTTAAATGCTAATCAATAAATTACCAGTGGCTGAGTGTGGGCTACCTTGAGAGTTGAAAACTTGTTGGAGTCCCGCCTTGCGGACCCCTGATACTTTCACGAATTTTACTTCCAGAAACCCTACCAGGTTCTCATGATGAAGGCTGAAGAAAATTTCCTCAGGCTCTTTACACAAAGAAAAGGGAAAAGCAACCATTTCAAAGTATACCCTAGTTGGTGGATAGAGAGAGTGAGTGGGTGTATCAACCATTTTGAAATATGCCCAGGGCATTCTATTCTCTGTGTGAAAGTCCTGCCCTAAAGAAAAACTGCTTTATCAGGGCCTTGTCTGACATAGGGGAAAAGCAGTAAGACAACTCTAAACCCCTCTAGCTTTCCTGTCCCACATAAAAGGAGAGGAAAAAAAGAAATCATTACTAAGTCAATATCAGAAAAATTTACACCTATGTTTTTGCCTAAGAGTATAGTTTGGGATCTTACATTTAGATATTTCTTCCATTTGAGGTTAATTTTTCCGTACAATGTGAGGAAGAGATCTAACTTCATTCATTTGTATGTGGATATCCAGTTATTCCAGCACCACTTGCTGAAGAGACTGTTCTTTTCCACTGAATGGTCTTGGTACCCTTGTGGAAAATCAATTGACCTGAAATGTATGGATTTACTTCTGGACTCTCAATTCTATTCCATTGATCTACATGTCTATCCTTATTCTAGTACTAAACAATTTTAACCACTATAGCTTTATAGTAAGTTTTGAAATAATAAAGTGTGGACTCTGCAACTTCATTGTTCTTCTTCAAGATCATTTTGGTTCTTCAGAGTCCCTTGCATTTTCAAATGAATTTTAGGATCAGCAAGTCAATTTCTGCAAAATAGAAGCCAGGATTCCCATAGGAACTGAGTTGAATATGTAGATTAATTTGTGAAGTACTGTCATCTTAACAGTAATGTCTTCCATTCAGTAAATACAGAATGTGTATCCATTTATTTAGGTCTTAATCACTTTCAATAATGTTTTGTACTCTTATATTTCTTTTGTTTTAGTCTTTTTTTAAATGCTATTGTAAATAAAATTACTTTCTTAATTTCATCTTCAGGCTTCTCATTGCTAGTGTTTCTAAATATAACTGATTTTTTGCACATTGATCTTAGATCTTTTGTGAACTCAGTTGTTGCTCCAGCAGGTTTGTTGTTGTTTGTTGTTGTGGATTCCTTAGATTTTCTACATACAACATTATTTATCTGCAAAAAATATAGTTCACTTTTTCCATTCCAATCTAGATGCTTTTTATTTCTTTTTTGTTGTTGGTTTTGTTTTGTTTTGTTTTGTTTGTCTAAATGTCCTGGCTAGAACCTCCAGTACAATGTCGAATAGAAAAAGCAAGAGCAGGCATCCTTGTCTTGTTCCTCATCTTAGGAGAAAAGCTTTAAGAGTTCTGCCACTAAGTTTAATGTAAACTGTTGGTTTTTCATAATCTTTACTAGACTATCTAAGGGTTTGGGTTTTTTGTTGTTGTTGTTGTTGTTATTTACTTAGGTTATTTACCATACTTTTGAGTTCTTTCCTTTTTTTTCTTGATCAAGCTAAGCTATCAATTTTGTTGATCTTTTCAAATAACTTTTGGTTGATTTCTCTGTTGCTTTTCTGCTTGCTATTTTATTTATTTTCACTCCATTTATTATATCCTTGCTTTATTTGCTTTGGTTTCAGTTTGCTCATCTTTTTCTAGTTTCTTTAGTTGGAAAGTTAGATTATTGATTGAGATCTTTCTTCTCTTCTAATGTAAGAATTTACACCGATAAATTTCCCTTTAAGCACTGCATTAGCTGCATTCCATAAGTTTTGAGATGTGGAGTTTTTTTTCATTCATCTCAAAGTATGTTCTGATTTCTCTTGGATTTCTTCTATGACCAATTGATTATTTAAGAGTACATTGTTTCATTTCCATATATTTGTGAACTTCTCAAATTTCCTTCTCTTACTATTCTAACTTCATTTTATTGCAGTTGAGAACATGCTTCGTATTATTTAAATCTTTTAAATTTTATTGGGAGTTGTTTTATTGCCTAGCATATGGTCTTTCCTGGAGAATGTTCCACGTGCACTTATAAAGACTGTATATCTGTTGTTTTTGGATGGAGTATGCTGTAGATATCTGTTAAATCTAGTTGATTTATAGTATTATTCAAGTCTTACATTTTCTTAGTGTTTTCTGCCCAATTGTCTAGCTATTAATGAAAGTAGGAAATTGAAGTCTTCAACTCTTATTGCTGAATTGTTTCTCCCTTCAATTCTGTCAAAACTTTATTCATGGACTTTGGGGCTCTGTTCTATCTTTTTGATGGATTGATCCTCTTACTATTATAAAATGTCCTTTGTTCTTAATAAAAATTTTTCCTTTAAGTCTATTTTTTCTGATTTTGTATTATGATTCCATCTCTTAATTTATATTGTTTTGGTTACTGTTTGCTTGTTATATCTTTTTCTATACTTTTAATCTATTTGAGTCTTGGTCTAAAGCATGTCTCTTATACACAGCATATATTAGGATCATGTCCTTTAATTCATTCTGCACATTTCTTCCTTTTAAATGGAGAGAAATTTCCATTTCATACAATCATTGATAAAGTAAGATTTATGCTAAATAGTTTTATAGTGTACAATTTTTATTTCCTTGTCATTTATTTTACCACATTTTTGAGTTGTTTTCTTCGTGGTTGCCCTGGATATTGCAATTAACATGTTGATTTATAACTATGTAGTTCATATTAATACCAACTTAATTACAACAGTATACATAAACTTTTTCCTATGTAGCTCCATTCCCTCTCTCTTCCATTGTGTTGTTAATGTCATATAAACCATATCTTCATATGCTCTATCTTCATCAATCCATTCATGAGAATTGCTTTATGCTTATACTGCCTTTTATATTTACTCATATAGTTATCTTTCTCAGCTCTTTATTTCCTCACGTGAATTTCAGTTACTACTTAGTATTCTTTCATTTCAGCCTAAATGACTCCCATTAGTATTTCTTATAGAGATGTCTTCAAGCAACAAATTTTGTTAGCTTTGTTTATCAAGGAATGTCTTAAAAGTCTTAAGATACTTATGTCTTATGTTTCTCCTTCAGTGTGGAAGGATATTTTGCTACATATAGAACTCTTGATTAATAAGTCTCATTAGACCCTAAGTAGCCATCTTGATTCTCACACCAACTGTCATGGCATCATAGGGGTGTTATACAAGTAACCCTTATTTCACTTCATAATTGCCCCAATATGCAATGGTAATTATCCTGGCAATTTGGATATGCCAGAGAGAAGTCAAAATGTGCTTCCTTTAGGTGAAAAGGTGAAAGTCTCTGACATCATAAGAAAAGAAAAATATTATAGGCTGAGGTTGCTAAGATTTATAGTAAGGACAAATCCTTTACCTATAAAATTATGAAGAAGAACAAAGAAATCTGTGCCAGTTTTGCTGTCAAACCTCAAGCTGCAAAAGTTATAGCTACACGACATGATAAGTACTTAGTTGAGATGGAAAAGACATTAAATTTGTAGGTGGAAGACATGAACAGAAATGTCTTCTGACAGCAATCAAGTTTAGTACTCTCAGCATTTGTTTTTTTCTTTGTTTGCTTTCCTTTGTTTACATTTTTGTTAGCATATTGTGTACCTCAACTTATCTATACCCCAGGTAGCCACGATGTTCAGCAATTGCCTCTGATTGTCTTCAACACATATCCCCTGACCAAAGGCTGGGGGAGCTCTAAGTCAGGCCAAATAAAGATAGCCTTGTGAGTGGAGTCTTCCTGGGACCTCCTAGTCAGGTCACACAATGACGTTTCTCTGGGAATAAGGCTTTGAATGAGTCCCAACCCCCTTTTGTTCTTTTCTATGGTTCTCAGGAGCTTGGTTTTCACCAAGATTGTAGGATGTTCGTTTTCAAAGCTACCATGGAACCGGGAGGATGTGATGAGCATAGGGAAAGTAAGAGCACTACAAAGTTCACTATTCTCACCAAAATTCAGCCTACATTCTTGAATAAATGCTCCCAAGGTTGCGGCAAGCCTTTGGATATTTTCTGGAGTTCTGAAAAAGGTGCTTGTATTTTTCCCAGTTGCTTTCATGAATAAAGGAATTTTTGAAGGTTCCCAGCTTCCCATTTTTACTGATATCACTTCCAAATGCACTTTTATTTTTATTTTTTTGAAACAGAGTCTTGCTCCATTGCCCAGGCTAAAGCACAGAGGTGCGATCTTGGCTCACTGCAACCTCTGCCTCCCGAGTTCAGGCTGTTCTCCTGCCTCAGCCTAGTAGCTGAGATTACAGGTGCATGCCACCATGCACAGCTAACTTTTGTATTTTTTGTAGGGACGGGATTTCACCATGTTAGCCAGGCTGGTCTTGAACTCTTGACCTCAGGTTATCCTCCCGCCTCAGCCTCCCAAAGGGATGACAGGCGTAAGCCACCACGACCGGCCCCAAATACACTTTTAAATACATTTCTGAACTCACAAAAATGTAAAGGAAGTACAGAATGATTACAGACACACGCACAATTGCACACACAATCTAGAGGTGCAACTAAAGTCATCAGTCAACACAAAAGCCGGTGATGCCCTGAAAGTGAGTCAAAACCAAAAACCTAGAGCTTTGTTAGTTAACATTGTGGCTGCCTGAGCTAGTAAACAGGAATTGGGGCAATCAATAGGAAAATCAAAATACTTTTTTTTTGAAGAAGCTGGGAATGAGATGTCAATAGGGCACTTTGCAATGCTCTGACATATTCCTGGGAATCTGTTCAGCAATCCTGGAGATCTAGAATTTCTCTGGTTGACTAATAGGATTTGAACCTGACAAAGTAAGGAACTGAGTCTGAGACCTCCACATAAATCCAGACACTAAAATGAGCTATATATTCAATAGAAAAGACATTCTACTAATGTCTTTAGTAGATGAAGATTTAGAAGATGAAGACATATTTCTTCATCAGCACATGGAAAATTCTCCAAGATAGACCATATGTTAGGACATAGAATAAGTCTCAACAAATTCTCAAAAATCAAAATCATACCAGTATCCTCTCAGACCACAGTGAAATAGGATAGGAAATCAATAACAAAGAAACTTTGGAATCTGTACAAATACATGGAAATTAAACAACGTGCTCCTGAATGACCTTTAGATCAAGGAAGAAATTAAAGAGGAAATCAAAAAATGTCTTGAAACAGGCTGGGTGTGGTGGCTCATGCCTGTAATCCTTGCACTTTGGGAGGCCAATGTGGGTGGATTGCTTGAGCCAGGAGATTGGGACTGGCCTTGGCAACTGGCCAAGTGAGATTCTGTCTCTACAAAAAAAATACAAAAGTTAGCCAGGTATGCTAGTGCGTGCCTGTAATCTCAGCTACTCAGAAGGCTCCAGCAGAAGGCTCGCTTGAGCCTAGGAGGTGGAAGTTCCAGTGAGCCAAGATTGCGCCATTGCATTCCAGCCTGAGCAACAGAGACAGAGTGAGACCTTGTCCCAAAAAATAAAATGTCTTGAAACAAATGAAAATTGAAACACAACATAACAAAACCTATGGGATACAACAAAAGCAGTGCTAGGAGAGAGGTTTATAGCAATAAACACCTATATTTTAAAAGTAGAAAGATTTCAAATAAATAACCTAAGGATATACCTCAAAGAATTAGGAAAGTAAGAACAAAACAAACTTCAAATTAGTAGAAAGACAGACATAATAAAGATCAGAGCAGTACTAAATGAAATAGATTTAAAAAACAATATAATCAATGAAACAAAAAGTTTGTTTCTCAAAAAGGTAAACAAAATCGATAAATTGCTAGTTAGACTAAACAAGAAAATAAAAAAGATGGCCCAAATAAACAAAATCCAAGAGGAAAAAGAAGACATTGCCAGGCACGGTGACTCATGCTGTAATCCCAGCATTTTTGAGAGGCTGAGGCAGGTGGATTGCTTGAGCTCAGGAGTACGAGACCAACCTGGACAACACGGCGGAATTCTGTCTCTAAAAAAAATACAAAAATTAGCTGGGCATGGTTGCATATGCTTGTAGTCCCAGCCACTCAGAAGTCTGAGGTGGGAAGATCACGTCAGACCAGGAGCTTGAGGCTGCAGTGAGTCATGATCACACTATTGCACTCCAGCCTGGGTGACAGAGTGAGACCCTGGGTCAAAAAATAAAGAAATAAAGAAATGAATAAAACTGGACATTACAACTGACACCACAGAGATACCAAAAATCATCAGACACTATTATGAACAACTATATATTAATAAACTAGAAAACTTAGAGGAAATGCATAAATTCCTTTACACATACAACCTACCATGATTGAATCAGGAATAAATAGAAAACCTGAACACACCAATCGTGAGTAATGAAATTGAATCCACAATAAAAAAGTATCCAAACAGTGAAAAGCCCGGGACCCAATGGCTTCACTGCTAATGACTTCACTACTAAATTCTACCAAATTTACAAAGACAAACTAACACCAGTTCTCCTCAAACTAGTCCAAAAAATTGAAAAGGAGGGAATTCTTCCTCATTCTACTAGGCTAGCAGTACCCTCATACCAAAACCAGATAAGAATGCAATAACAACAAAAAAGATAGTTACACTCTAATATCCCTGATAAACATAGATGTAAAAATCCTCAACAAAATACTAACTAACTGAATCCAACAGCATATCAAAAAGATAACACATCAGGATCAGGTGGGATTTCCCAGAAAGGCAAAGGTAGTTCAACATACACCAATCAACAAAGATGACACATCACATCAACAGAATAAAGGACAAAATCATATGATCATTTCAAGAGATATAGAAAAAGCATTTGATAAAATGTTTTTTTATCAAAAAGTTCTTCACGATAAACACTCTCAACAAACTTGGCACTGAAGGACCATATTAATATCTCCACATAATAAAGGCTACATAGGACAAACCCACATCTAACATCATCCTATCGTAGCTTTCAGCTTCTTCTCTAAGAACTGGAACAAGACAAGGATGTCTATTTTTGCCACTCCTATTCAACACAGTTCTGGAAGTCTTAGCCAGAGCAATCAGACAATAGAAACAAATAAAAGACATCCAAATTGGAAAAGAGGAAGTAAAACTGTCCCTCTTGGTAGATGACATGATCTTGTATCTAGAAAAACCTAAAGATTCCATCAAAAGCTCTTAGATCTGATAAATGAGTTCAGTAAAGTTGTAGGATACAGACAGATGTGGTGGCTCATGGTGTAATCCCAGCACTTTGAGAGACTGAGGCAGGAGAATCACCCGAGGTCAGGAGTTCAAGACCAGTCTGACCAATATGGTGAAACCCTGTCTCTACTAAAAACACAAAATTTAGCCAGGCGTGGTTGCGTGCGCCTGTAGTCCCAGCTACTCAGGAGGCTGAGACAGGAGAATTGCTTGAACCCGGGAGGCAGACATTGCAGTGGGCCAAGATGGCACCACTGCACTCCAGCCTCGACTATAGAGCAAGACCCCGTTTAAAAAAAAAAGTTGTAGGATACAAAATCAACATGCAAACGGTAGTAGCGTTTCTATACACCGATAATAAACTAGCTGAGAAAGAAATCAAGAAGGAAATCCCATTTATAATAGCTACAAGAAAATAAAATACCTAGGAAAAAAATTTAACCAAGTAGGTGGAAAACCTCTACAAGGAAAACTACAGAACACAGATGAAAGAAATTGAGAAGGAATAAAGAAATGGAAAGACAACCCATGCTCATGGATCAGAAAAAAAATCAATATTGTTAAAATGACCATACAACCCAAAGCAATCTACCGATTCAATAAAATCCCTATCAAAATACCAGTGTCATTCTTCACAGAAGTAGAAAAAATAATCCTAAAATTCATACGGAACCAAAAAAGAGCTTGAATAGAGAATCAATCCTAAGTAAAAAGAAAGCTGGAGACATTATACTATCTGACGTCAACATATATTACAAGGCTCTAGTGACCAAAACAGCATGGTATTGGTATAAAAACAGGTATCAAATGAAACAGAATAAAAATCTCAGAAATAGATCCACACATTTACAGCCAACTGATTTTCAACAAAGGTGTCAAGGACATTCACTGGGGAAAGGACATCCTCTTCAACAAATGGTGCTGGGAAATTTGGATATCCATATGTATGCAAAACAACATGACTAACCTCCTACATTTCGCTATACACAAAAATCAATTTGAGATGGATTAAAGACTTAAACATAAGCCCTGAAACCATAAAACTACTAGAAGAAAACATACGGGAAGCACTTCAGGACACTGGTCTAGGAAAAGGTTTTATGGCTAAGACTTCAAAAGCACGGCAACAAAAACAAAAGTATTCAAATTGGACTATATTAAACTAAAAAGCTTCTGCACATTAGAGGAAACAATGGACTGAAGAGATAACCTGTTGAATGGGAGAAAATATTTACAAACTATTCATCCAACAAGGAATTAATATCCAGAATACACAAGAAACTCAAACACTTCAACAGTAAAAAATAATAGTAATTCCATTTAAAAGTGGGCAAAGGGTCAGGCACAATGGCTCATGCCTGTAATCCTAACATTTTGGGAGGCTGATGCAGACAGACCGCCTAGGCCAGGAGTTTGAGACCAGCCTGGGTAACATAGTAAAATTCCGTCTCTACAAAAACATACAAAAGTAGACTGGGTTTGGTGGCTCATGCCTGTAATCCCAGCATTTGGGGAGGCCGAGGCAGTAGGATCACTTGAGCCCAAGAGTTCAAGCCCAGCCTGTGCAACATAGTGAGACATCATCTCTACAAAAGTCAAAAAATGAGGTGAGAGGATCACTTGAGCTCAGGAGATTGAGGCTAGAATGAGCAGTGATCTCACCACTGCACTCCCATGCCGTCTCCAAAAAAAAAAAAAAAAAATACACACACACACACAAATTAGCTGGGCACAGTGGTACATGCCTGTGGTCTCAGCTACTCTGGAGGCTGAAGCAGGAGAATCATCTGAGCCCAGGAAGTGGAGGCTGCAGTGACTCGTGATTGCACCACCGCACTCCAGCCTGAACAACAGAGCAAAACCCTGACTACAATAAATATATGAATGAATGAAGGAATGTGGGCAAACGACATAAATAGATATTTCTCCAAAGAGGACATACAGGTATATGAAAAAATGCTCAACGTCACTAATCATAAGGGAAATGCAAATTAAGACCACAATGGGATATCATCTTCACCCAGTGAGAATGGCTATGATTAAAAAGACAAAATAATAATGGATGTGGGCGAGGATGCGGAGAAGGGGGAACTCTTATATACTGTTGTGTGGGAATGCAAATTAGTACAGTCACTATGGAAAATGGTATGGAGATTTCTCAGGAACTGAAAATAGAGCTACCCTACAATCCAGCAATGCCACTACTGGCTGTTTATCCAAAGGAAAGAAAACCAGTATATCAAAGGGATGATACCTGTACTTCCATGTTTACCGCAGCACCATTCACAATAGCAAAAATATAGAATCCAACTAAGTGTCCATCAACAGACAAATGGATAAAGAAAATGTGATACATATAATCAAGTACTATTCACCCATAAAACAAGAATGAAATCATGTCGTTTGCAGCAACCTGGATGGAACTGGAAGTCATTGCTATGTGAAGTAAGCCAGGCACAGAGAGACAAATATTGCATGTTATCACATATGTAGGAGCTAAAAAAGTTGATGGTGGATAGATAGATACCAGAGGCTAGGAAGGGTGTGTGGGTTGGCAGGGAAGAGTGGTTGGTTAATACAGTTAGATAGAAGGAGTAAGTTCTAATGTTCTATAGCAGAGTAGGGTGACTACAGTTAACACAATGTATTGTGTATTTCAAAACAGCTATAAGAGAAGACTCGAAATGTTCCCAACATATGGAAATGACAAATACTCAAAGTGATAGATACCTTAAATACCCTGATTGATCATTATATATTCTATGCATGTAACATATCACATGTACATATGTACCCCATAAATATGTACAAATATTTGTTGTGTACCAATTAAAAATAAACAAAAGTTTAAAAATACATTATATCTACACAATGAAATATTAGTCAGCACTAATACACTGCAAGTTGGATGAACCTTGAAAACATGCTACATGAAAGAGTGCATAAAAGATCACAAATGGGCTACTCACCAGGGTGATACAGGAGCATCACTTGAGCCTTTCCTGCTTGCTTCGCTGAAGGCATCAGGCACTTCCATGTCTGGGATCAACTCTTCTGAAAGCAGGTCCTAGCAGGACTGTGGGTGTCCACATCCAGGATAAGGATCCTGCAAAGAGCTTGGGATACTTACCCCTCAATCTGGAGGGACGAGCAGGGGCTGGCGCCTTAAGGACTTACTGTCCTTCTGACCAATCCTGATGTTTCCAAGGCACTGGGGTTTTCAGGACTGGATAAGACTGTTCTAAGGCCACAGTGTGGCAACTGCAGCGTGGCAACTGCAGCGAGTCACAGGCCAAATCCTCAACTTTGGCACTGTCTAAAGTGCCTTTCTTGGCCTGGTGAGGTGGCTCACACCTATAATCCCAACACTTTGGGAGGCTGAGGTGGGTGGATTACTGGAGATCAGGAGTTCGAGACCAGCCTGGCCAACATGAAACCCCAACTCTATCAAAATTGCAAAAATTAGCCAGGCATGGTGGGGCGCGCCTGTAATCCCAGCTGTCTGGGAGGTTGCCGCAGGAGAATCGCTTGAACCCGGGAGGCGGAGGTTGCAGTGAGCCAAGATCACGCCACTGCACTCCAGGCTGGGCGACAGAACAAGACTCCATCTCAAAATAATAATAATAATGATTTTTAAAAATGAATAAATAAATCAGTGTGTTTCTTGCCCATTCCATGTCTCACCACAACTCTATTAAGCAGGTATGAAAGGCGCTCCATGGTTGTAATAGAGGAACTCGGGGCCTTAGATTCCACCCCTCGCCTAACCCCTGACAGCCAGTGACCAGTGAAGGTTCAATAAACAGTAGTCAGTCTTGTTATTATCTTATTACCACTCTCTCTGTGGAGTTCCAGCAAGGAGGGTTCCACACCTCGTTGGGGACCAGTTCCCCAGCAGGGCTCCGAGCACCCTCTCCAGGCAGTGACGCGAGGGCCCTCGGGGACTCTGACGCTCCTCCCGGGCCTTGTGGGCCCTCACAGAAATGGCAGGGCATTGGGGCAAGCTCCGCCCGCTGCGCAGGCCGAAAGGTTTCTAGAGCATCCAGAAAGCTCGCCTGACCCTGAAAGGCGAGGTTAGGCCCCCAACTCATATCCTGGGGAAATTCGGTTTCCACAGGCGAAGTCAACCGAAAGAGCCGGCCATGTTGAAGCCTGAGCAGAGCTCCCGTCAGGCCCCGCCCCCGGCGCCAGGCTCGCTGGGCCCCGCCTCCTCCCGGAGGTCCCTCCGGTGGTTCCTTCATTGTGCTAAATGGTGAGCGAGCATCAAGCACAAGCTGAACGGCCGACAGGCAGTGAGCAGACACACAGGGGCCCCGAACTCAAAATAGATAAATAAATACTCAGACGTGTTCTTATATTCCAAGGCAACTGATAGGCTCATTTAGGCTCTGGCTTCCGGTGATAATGAGTTATAGATGACAAGCCTCAAAAGGAAGAGCCCCTCTCATTGTCTGCGCTCCGGCCCAAGCCTGCAGACTCAGCTTTGGTCCTCCGTAATAATCATTGCCAGTCACCATTGGTGATTAACTCAGTCATCACTCTGGAGGTTCCAAGGACTTCAGGAGCTGCGTGTCAGGAACTAAGGACAAGGGCCAAATATTATTTTTTTATTTTAATATTAACAGCCACAAATGTTCACAGCTTTTATTGAATACTCTCATCTTTTACCACTGAGTTCTGATGCCATGCCTGTCATTTGTATTTCCATATATTATTTGGACTCTTTCTAGGCTCTCTTTCATTTCATTAGTTTATACATCTATCTCTGCACCAATACTACACTGTTTAACTTAACTTTTTAATAATTATTTAAATCTGGTAGAACGAGTTTCCCACTTTGGTGCTTTGTTTTTAAACATAGACTCTTCCTCATGAATTGTAACATTAGCTTCTTCAGTATTGTAAAAAATCCTCTTGAATTTTTATTGGAATTGCATCGTTTATGGATTAATTTTGGGAGAATTGACATCTTTAGGATTCCATAACGATTATGTTATTATTTTTAGTAATGTTGCTTTTAAAATTATGTTTTCTGAGTTGTTGTTGCTGGTATATAGGAATGCAATCTTTTTTTGTGTATCAATCCTGCATTCAGAAAACTTGTTGCACTGTTTTATTAACCTTGTCTATAGATTGTCCAAGAGAGGCAGCAAAGTGTGATGGTAAACAGCCAGACAGCCCCTTCTACTTTCTTTAACTTGATTCTGCTGCCCTTTATCTAACATCTTAAACTAAATACTTAGCTCATTAAGTAGTCTTTATTCCTTTTCAATGCCAGCATCTGAAAAAGATCAATGCCTCTCTAATTACTTTATCTAGTGTGTTGAGGGACCCAATGCCGCCACCATATTCAATAATGAGCTAGAAGGACTCACAGAACTTAGACAAGCTGTTCTATTCATGGTTATGATTTATTACGATGAAAGGCTGTAGAATACATTCAGAAGAAAAAAGGCACATAGGGCAGAGTCCAGGCAGAACTAGGCACAGCTTCCAGTTATCCTCTCCATGTGGAGTTATATGAACAGAACTTAATTCTCCCAGCAATGATGTGTGACAATATGGACAAAGAATTGTCAACCAGGGATGCTCACACAAACTTTTGTGTCCAAGATCAGCTACATAGGCATGAAGCCCCCACACGATTGACCCTAAATACTCAGTCTCCAACCCATTCCTCCCTACGGAAGTCAAACTCATACAATATGACCCACGGCTCCAGGCAAGCAAAAACAGGTGCTCACCATAAATTACATTATTAACACAAACTCTGGCATTGCCCAAGGCCTGAGGTATACAAAGACACTCTTATCAGGCAGGATATTTCAAGAGCTAATAGTTAGTCAAGAGTCAGTCTTTTCTTGGAGGCATGCAATCCCATAGCTGCTGAGTCAACCCTTTACTATTCACTTATATTTTATGAGTTCAATTTGTAGTTCTATTGTTAATTTTATTTATTTTGAAGTCTATAAAGTATATATTTTTTACCTTTTAAAAAATATAAATGATAGATACTATATATTATACACCTCCTACACATTGTTTTTGTCACTTGAAATTGTTCCATATTTGTTTAAAAAAATTTTTATTCTTTTGGATGGCTGCATTTTATTTACCAATTTTCTATTGATAGATATTAGGATTTTTTGGTCCAATTTTTTGCTATTCAAAATGAGATTAATAATTCGTGTGTGTGTGTGTGTGTAATTTTACTTACGTTCTAATATGTTTGTAAGATATATTCCCAAAGTAAAATTATTGGATTAAATGATATGCTCAGATGCTATATTCATCTGTGATATTAATCGATCTTGCATTTCAGTAAACTGTTGCCCAGAAAGATTTCACCTACTTTTATTCACTAGCAACCTAAGAAAGTACCTGCTTCCCCATACTCTTCCCAACTGACTGTATTTTAAAATATTTTTATAATACCTGGTGTACGGGTGTACTCCAGTACTACAGGAATAATATATTTGTAGCTTTTATTTTTATTCTATTCATCATGAGTAAGGTTTAGCATCTTTTCACGTTTGAGTCCCTTTTTTTTTTTTTTTTTTTGAGACAGAGTCTCTCTCTATCACCTAGGCTGGCAGGCTGGCGTGCATTGAGGTGATCTTGGCTCACTGCAACCTCTGCCTCCCGGGTTTAAGCCATTCTCCTGCCTCAGCCTCCCGAGTAGCTAGGACTACAGGCCTGTGCCACCGCGCCCAGCTAACTGTTGTATTTTTAGTAGAGACAGGGTTTTGCCATGTTGGTCAGGCTGCTCTCAAACTCCTCAGTCTCCCAAAGTGCTGGGATTACAGGCATGAGCCACCGCACCTAGCCTTGAGTCACTTTTCTTTCTTTTCAATGAACTGTTTTATATACTTTTGTCCATGTTTCTGTTGGCTTATTCATCTTTTCCTTATTGATCTGAAAGAGCTCTTTTACACTGGTGATGTTAGCTGTCTATATGCATTATGAATTGGAAATATTTTTCCCAATTTGTTGTCTAACTTTTTATTTGTTGTGGATTTTGCCACATATTTTTAAACGATTTAATTCATCAGTCTTCTATTTTTAGGAAGTCTTTTGCTATATTGTGCTTTTTAAAAACTGTAACGTTATGAAAATTATTCTTAATGTTTCTTTGACTCATTTTATTGTTTTATTTTAAAATTTAAATCTTTTGGGCCTGGCACAATGGCTCACACCTGCAATCCTAATGCTTTGAGAGGCCGAGATTGGAGGATCACCTGATTCCAGTTGTTCGAGACCAGCCTAGGCAACATAGTGAGACCCAGTTTCTACCAAAAAAAAAAAAAACCTAAGAATTCACCAGGTACGGTGACGCACACCTGTAGTCCCAGCTACTCAGGAGACTGAGGAGAGAGGATCACTTGAGTCTAGGAGTTCAAGACTGTAGTGTGTCTCTGGACTCCAGCAGCCTGGATGACAAAGCAAGACCCTGTCTCTTAAAAAAATAGTAATAATCTTTTGTTCATCTGAAATATATCTTGGTGTAAGATATAAAGTAGAGCTAAACTAATTTTTGTTCCAAATGGCTGCTCATTTATCCCAACACCATTTGTTGAATTTTCTATTTATCACTAATTTGAAAAGCCACCTTTATCATTGTGTAAAGAGCCTCATGTATTAGGATCGATTTATAGACATTCAGTTCTGTTTCATTGATCAGTCTATTTAATCACACTTTTTTTTTTTTTTTTTTTTTTTGAGACAGAGTCTCACTCTGTCACCCAGGCTGGAATACAGTGGTGCGATCTCAGCTCAAGTGATTGTCCTGCCTCAGCCTCTTGAGTAGCTGGGATTACAGACACATGCCACCACACCCAACTAATTTTTGTATTTTTAGTAGAGACAGGGTTTCACCGTAGTGTTCAGACTGGCGAAATCCTGACCTCGTGATCTACCTGCCTCAGCCTCCTCCCAAAGTGCTGGGATTACAGGCGTGAGACACCACGTCCTGCCTTAATCACACTTTTTATGATGTGGAGAGGTAGGCGATAAAGGCCAGCGTTGACCTCTTTGAGGTGTAACATTTTGGTTGAGGTGTAAGAAAACATACAGAAAAGTGCACAAATCACAAGTATAAAGTTCAATGAGCATTCACAGTGTGAATATACAGTACAGTATATACTCAGTACTCATAACCAGTACTCAGACCAAAGAGCAAAACATTACCAGTACCTAGAAGCCTCCTTCCAGTTACCACCCTCCTGAGGCTAACCACTGCCTGACTGACTTCTGATTTCTAATAGGATAATTCATCATGCCAGTTTGGAAATTTAGGAGTTGAATTATTCAGTATACTCTTCTGTACCTTCTTTCACTCAATATTACGCTCATGAGATTCAACCACTTTGATGCATATAGTTTTAGTTCGTTCAAACTCATTGCTGTAGAGTTTCCCACTGTATAAATGGAAGACATTGTATTTATTCATTCTACTGTTAATGAACATTTGGGAATTATTGATTTTTTGCTATTAAGAATAGTGCTTATATGAACATTTATACATATCGTTTCATGAGCTTGTGTTCCTGCTTCTATTGGATGTAGAGTTAGGAGTGGAATTACTGGACCAGAGGGTATACATATGTTCAGCCTAAATAACAAACAGTTCTTCCAAAGTGATCGTGCCATTGTCAGAGTTTCCAGTACTCCACATCCCGGCTTACACTTGGTATCTGTAGCAGAAGCTGTTCGTGGCCATCCATTTGCACTCAAGCTTCCCTATTTCAGTTCACACCTGCACCTTAAACTCTGCCTAAGGGTTTCCCTGGCCATCAGAACCTTTTAGGTCCTCACTTAAAACAGGCCAGAAGGGAAGGGGATTAATAAGTCCTGAGCAGAGATCTCAACCAATGACTGATGCGCCGTGGTTTATGCATACCCTAGCTCCCTTGACCTTGGGACAGGAAGACTCTGAAGCACATGCTCTACACTTGCTGTCAGAGCTCCCAGGGGAAGTAAGGTCCGGCTGGCACTGGTGATGACATGCTTGATAATATGGCCTGTATCTGTTGCCTTCCCCTCCCTGTCTGGTTTCCACTTCCCTACGGGTATTTTAAATCCTTGTCTCACACAGTCCACTTCTGTGGGAATCCAAACTAAAGACAATCTGTTTTTCTTTATTTTGGCTGTGGTGGAGCCAGGAGTGATTAGAGGGAGAATATGTCTTAAAATGCTCTAATGAGGGAAAGTGATAATGCAAGAACAGTTGAGAAAAACTGGCTTAGCTATATGATTCATATCAAATTTATTTTTGTGTATAGTGTAAGGGAGGGGTCCGGTTTCTTTATTTCTTTTCTATTTTGCATATGTTTATCCAATTGTAAAAGCACCATCTATTGGGAAGACTTTTTCCCCCTTGAACTAATTGCCTTAACACCATTTCACTAATAATTGACTATGTATATATATGGGCATATATATATATAATATATGTATAGTCTGGTCTCTGTTCTGTTGGCTTCTTTTTCAATTATTATGCTAATACTATACCATATGGATTACTATACCTCTATAGTAAATTTTTTTTGAGGGTCTCACTCTGTCACCCAACAAACTTGAGTCTTCCAACCCATAAACATGGCATATTTTTTCATTTATATGCATTTATGATTTTTTAATAAATAAGTCTATGTATTTGATGTTATTTCAAATAGTATTTTTATTTCATTTCTCAATTGTCTCTTGCTAGTATATAGAAATACAATTGATATATATACATATATATGGGCATCATTCTGGTTTCTATTCTGTTCTATTGGCTTCTTTGTCTACTATAATGCTAGTATCATACATATAGATTACTATACCTCTATAGTAATATCACTGATCTTTACAGAAAGGCATATCAAAACCACAATGAGATATCATCTCATGCCAGTCAGAATGGCAATTATTAGAAAGTTCAGAAACAACAGATACTGGCAAGGTCGCAGAGAAAAAGGAACACTTTTACACTGTTGATGGGAATGTAAATTAGTTCAACCATTGTGGAAGACAGTATGGCAATTCCTCAAAGATCTAGAGGCAGATATACCATTTGACGCAGCAATCCCATTACTGGGTATATACCCAAAGGAATATAAATCATTCTGTTATAAATATACATGCACCTGTATGTTTATTGCAGCACTATTCACAATAGCAAAGACATGAAATCAACCCAAATGCCCATCAATGATGGACTGGACAAAGACAATGTGGTACATATACACCATGGAATAGTATGCAGTCATAAAAAGGAACGAGATCATGTCCTTTGTAGGGACACCGATGGAGCTGGAAGCTGTTATCTTCAGCAAACTAACACAGGAACAGAAAACAAATCACCACATTTCTCACATATAAGTGGGTGCTGAATGAGATCACATGGACACATGGCATGGAACAAAACACACTGAGGCCCGTTGCGGGGAGGGCCTGATAGGGGGAGGGAGAGCATCAGGAAGAATAGCCAATGGATGCTGGGCTTAATACCAAGGTGATGGGTTGATCTGTGCAGGAAACCACCATGGCACACATTTACCTATGTAACGAACCTGCACATCCTGCACATGTACCCCAGAACTTTAAAAAAAGTTGAAGGATACAAAAACAAAAACAAAAATGAGGCCGGACACAGGGGCTCACGCCTGTAATCCCAGCACTTTGGGAGGCCGAGGAGGACGGTTCACAAGGTCAGGAGTTTGAGACCAGCCTGACCAACATGGTGAAACCCCATCTCTACTAAAAATACAAAAATTAGCCAGGCGTGGTGGGGGACACCTGTAATCCCAGCTACTCAGGAGGCTGAGGCAGGAGAATCCCTTGAACCCGGGAGGGAGAGGTTGCAGTGAACTGAGAGCACGCCATTACACTCCAACCTGAGCGACAGTGCCAGGCTCCATCTCAAAACAAAACAAGACAAAAAACAAAAATAAAAAGTCCTCTATAAATATTTGTTAAATTGGTAGGATTGTTAGCATAATTTACAAAAATTTTATTCATATTGTTCTATAGCATATCTAAATAACATTCGTGTTAACAAATACCAACGGTTCTTTGATTTAAAAGTGGTGAAAGACAAGCTAATCGTAAGTTTTTTATACACCCATATATTTTCCAATAGCATGACACGGTCCAGATATTTAGAAATAGGCTATTTGGGAAACAAAGAACTTGCTGAACTCCAGAAAATATAAAGTAGATACATTTCAAGATTTTTGAACCTTGGAAAAGGAAGGGTAATTTTCTTTTTTTTTTTTTTTTTTTCATACAGAGTCTCACTCTGTCGCCCAGGCTGGGGTGCAGTGGCACGATCTTGGCTCACTGCAAGCTCCACCTCTCGGGTTCACACCATTCTCCTGCCTCAGCCTCCTGAGTAGCTGGGACCACAGTTGCCCACCAGGACTCCTGGCTAATTTTTTGTATTTTTAGTAGAGATGGGGTTTCACCGTGTTAGCCAGGATAGTCTTGATCTCCTGACCTCGTGATCCACCGGCCTCGGCCTCCCAAAGTGATGGGATTACAGGCGTGAGCCACAAGGAAGGGTAATTTTCGATAAATTTTTTCACAACTGTGTTTCTTATATTCATACACAAGTATCTTAATTGGTGTATTACCAATTTGCTTCGCTAGATGGAGATATGAGGCACAAGAACTACAAATTCCCTCAAAAACGAAGTGTAACCCTTGATATTTTGAAAAACATTAGTTATCGAAGAGAAACTACAGCTTGTAAGACGTCATCTTAAGGGAGACCATCTTCCATGTGATAAATTGTTGGCCCCAGGGAGAAACGTTTGCTGGGACTGATGGTGAGTAGTTTACTAGTTAATATTTCATCAGTGTTACTGAGTAGATTTCTTAATTTATTCACCCACTTATATGTTTTTGTTTTTAAGATGGGGTTTCATCGTGTTAGCCAAGATGGTCGCGATCCTCTGACCTCATGATCCCCTCACCTCGGCCTCCCAAAGTGCTGGGATTACAGGCGTGAGCCACTGCGCCCGGCCTATATGTTCATTTTTTTATGCATTGACCACAATTAATTTGCCCCACACTGTTAGTCATTGGGATAGAAAAATAAGGAGGATACAATCCCCACTCCTCTAGAAGCTCACAGCCTCCAGATGAGTAGTGGAGAGAAGTATGTAAACTATTAATTAGAATACATTCAGGGCAGAATTATAGCATGGGTTAACCCAAGATTTGCTGGCTGCACCAGGAGAGAAACGGCTGGCTCTTATTGAGTAAGAGAAAGTGCTTGGGATGAGTTTCAAGGGATGAATAATTCAGAGGCAGTGCCAAATGAGAATAAGACAGACAACACTTGGTGAGGGAGTTCACTTGAAGGAAACAAAAACAAAAAGAAAAATAAGGCCAGGCGCCATGGCTCACACTTGTAATCCCAGCACTTTGGAAGGCCGAGGCTGGCGGTTCACAAGGTCAGAGGTTTGAGACCATCCTGACCAACATGGTGAAACCTTGTCTCTCCTAAAAATACAAAAATTAGCTGGGCGTGGTGGCACTCACCTGTAATCCCAGCTACTCAGGAGGCTGAGGCAGAAGAATCTCTTGAACCTGGGAGGCGGAGGTTACAGTGAGCCGAGATCAGGTGGGTACCTGTGGGGATAGAAAGGAGGAGGTAAGTGCACAAGATGTAGAGAAGGTAGAATACGTTAGACATAAATACTCAATAATTGTTGGGATCAAACGGGAGGAGGACATTTTCTAGATAGTTTGAAACAAGCACTGTGGAGGTCAGGATAAAAATTCAACATGACTAGGAGAAATTGAAAAAAAATTTTTTTTTTTTTGAGACAGAGTCTCGCTCTGTTGCCCAGTCTGCAGTGCAGTGGCGCGATCTCCGCTCACTGCAACCTCGGCCTCCCGGGTTCGAGTAATTCTCCTGCCTCAGCCTCCTGAGTAGCAGGAACTAAAGGCGCGTACCAACATGCTTGGCTAATTTTTGTATTTTTAGTAAAGATGGCAGTTTCACCATGTTGGCCAGGCTGATCTTGAACTCCTGACCTCGTGATCCGCCCAACTTGCCCCCCCAAAGCGCTCGAACCACAGGCGTGAGCCAATGCACCTGGCCTTCCAATTACTTTTCAACCTGTAAACTGCTCTACTCTACAGAATCCATGTGTGTATTTCATTCTTTGGAATCTGCCATGCCATTTACCCTACACATCATACTTTCTATGATTGCAGCACACACTTTACACCTATCCGAGACTCACTGACTCAAGAGTTAACCAAAACTGTCTACCACCAGAGCTGATCAATGCATGACAGCCTTTTGTGGGTGAATTTCTTTTAAATTCAGCTCCACTGTGTAGGCAGTCATCCCTCTAATCCCACCTATGGCCCACTTCCTGGATCTCTCCATCACGTCTTTCCTTTCAGCCATCATGCTAGTCTTTCCAGGAGTCTAGTCCAGGAGACACAGGCAAGTAGCTGCAGGCCTAAGGAAGAGCAGCATCCAATGAAGTGGCATGCTTGTGTTTGTGTTTTAGCACCAACCTCATATGTTGACAGAGCTCAGGAGTGTGAGGGACAAGTCCACGTTCCATTAGCTCCATTCTTTGCCCAGGGCTTCACTGCTCATTGTCAGCTGCTATGTCCTCTATGTTGCAAACAGGATTTTCTCCTCCCTTGTGTCAATCTGGTAGGCTCTCAAACTCAGGAAATCCGAGTCCTTTAAGAACGTGCTTCTAGGAACCAAGGGTGACAAATACACTAACAAGAAGCAGCAGCTCTCCTAGGACCGGCTCCTTTTTATACAACTCCATTAGAAAAGGATGCAAGGCTCACGTTGTTGCATGTATTCAAGGTTCTCTTGCTTTGTTGACTAATAGTACACTGTACTGTATAGCACACTTTGTTTATCCATTCTTCTGCTGCCAGAATTTGGATTGTTTACAACTTGGGGCTATTAGGAATAAAGTCCTATGAATATTTAAGTACAAGTCTTTCTGTGGACATATGCTTTTGTTTCTCTTGGGTAAATATCTAACAGTGGAGTTTTTTTTTTTTTTTTTTTTTTTGAGACGGAGTCTCTCTCTGTTGCGTAGGCTGGAGTGCAGTGGCGCGATCTTGGCTCACTGCAAGCTCCCCCTCCTGGGTTCACACCACTCTCCTGCCTCAACCTCCGGAGTAGCTGGGACAACAGGCGCTTGCCACGACACCCGGCTAGTTTCTTTTGTATTTTTAGTAGAGATGGAGTTTCACCGTGTTAGCCAGGATGGTCTCGATCTCCTGATGTCGGGATCAGCCTGTCTTGGCCTCCCAAAGTGCTGGGATTACAAGCGTGAGCCAACGCCTCCCTACCTGGCCGAAAATAATTTTAATAAGGCATCTCTATTCATATCTTAAATTGTAAACTGCCTTCTCACTCCCTTTTCTTGAGATCTCACCCC
The DNA here is from genome assembly GCF_008728515.1 of Papio anubis. Lineage (NCBI taxonomy): Eukaryota > Metazoa > Chordata > Mammalia > Primates > Cercopithecidae > Papio > Papio anubis. The sequence continues at coordinate 31,013,258 of NC_044990.1, read as the reverse complement.
ATTCTGTTTTTACTCTGGCAAGTAAACGTATTCTTCCTGCCAAATGAGTCAGTCTCAGTCTAGATTTGTACTGACACATATTAAATTTCCTGTAAAAATAAGAAACTAGTACATTATCTCTCTCTCTTTCCCCCTTTCCTCTATCTCTGTCTTACACACACACCATGCACATACATGCACACACCCCAACAAGTATATAGAAAAAGCATAGTGTCACCTTTACAGAAAATATATAGAATTACTATTCATAAGGCAGAAAAACAATCTTGTGCTCATAACATACCCCAGGAAACCGTGTAGTTGTTACTCTCAAGTGTTCTTAGATTCTGAAATGGAAGCTAGGACTTACTGCAGATATTTCATACTCATCTATTTGGAATAGTTTTTCTAGTTTTTTGTGTGTGTGTGTGTGAAGTCCTGTTATTTATGCAAAGATTGGAAATCTAGAGGGGTTTTTTTTGTTTTTTTCCAGTCTTTCTCTTAATTTCTGTGAATTTACCTCTGTTCTCATCTAACATCCATGTGTTTAATTTTATTCATCCCTAATACAAGGCATATAATAATATACATCCAGTGAGTGCGTGAGATTCATTGAGAAGGACATTTGCCATGACCCCATAAACCAGCCTAGACAGCTGACGGAGGCAACTTGAGGTGGGGAGAGAGAGAGAAGAAAAGTTGAAGTCATGAAGAGCACTTTCTCTACAGGCAGAGTCAAGAAGAACCAGAAAAATTTAAAGTTCAAAAATTCTGGACTTGCTTTTAAAGGCCTTCTAGTTTTTATTTGCATAGTGATGAAGAAAAAAGAATTTGGGTGTGTATATTTGAGTTCCAGCTAGGAATTCTCACAGCCTCGCTATCCATGTCATCATCTGTACCCACATCACCTCTGTTTACATCCATACCCTTGTCTACACTTTAATCCACTTCCATATCTTCTCATCTTCCTCATGTCTGGATCATCCTGGTGGTACAAATAGGGTGGACGGAGGAGCACTGGAAGTAACATGAACAATGTTTGACGACTAGAACAAACTCAACAAGCACGAACTCCACCTGTCTTTGCAGTATATTTTTGAAAAACTTTGTAAAGGGTTCAAGTCTAAATTGTTTTAGATATAACGTGAGCCAATGGAAGGAGCACAAGAGGTTTACATCAGAAGGTCTTGGTTCATAGAGTTCCTTGGAAAAATGCTTGATTCTAGGACTGGGTCAGGGAAAATCTAATTGAGCATGAAAATCTTGTGATGTCACAAAATAAGGAAGGACTGAAAACAACAACAGCTACTCCCCAGTGACAGGATCAAAAGGATAGAAGAGCCCACCTAAAGGGTTTCCAATGGCCAAAGTTGGAACAATTTGACCAAGAAAATAATGATAGTATTTGATTCTAAACTAGTGGAATAAAATAAATATCCATCACTCCGTACATATCAATATAATAAATAAATGAATGAATAAATACATAAATTAATGGGGGGAAGTGATACTTCTGCCTTTCAGGAGAATTGTAATTAATAAATGCAGGAGACATGAGGAAAATACAAAGTCATTGTTCAGTAGACAACACAATAATAATTGTTGCAGGCAAGATCTCCTGGTAGTCTAAAATCACTGGGTGAAAGTTTGAGGTAAAACAGAATATTAGCATAGGCTCAGTGTATCTCCTCCAAAGTATCTATCAATCACAAAGGAAAACATAGTAGGTTTACAGTGGAGAGACCTGACAGATGCCATTTTTTTTTTTTTTTTTTTTTTTTTTGAGACAGAGTCTCACTCCATCACCCAGGCTGGCATGCAGTGGCACCATCTTGCCTCACTACAATCTCTGCCTCCTGGGTTCAAGTGATTCTTCTGCTTCAGCCTCCGGAGTAGCTGTGATTACAGGCATGTGCCACCACGCCTGGCTAATTGTTTTGTATTTTTAATAGAGATGGGGTTTCACCATGTTGGTCAGGCTGGTCTTGAACTCCTGACCTCAGGTGATCCACCCACCCCAGCCTCCCAAAGTGCTGACCCTGACTCTTCAAAAGGGTCAGGGTTTTGGAAGGCAGAGTGTGAGACAATCTCTCAGATTGGAGAAGACTGACAAGTGGTACCTAAATGCAATATGGGATTCTGAATCAGATCCAACAGAAAAAAAAAAAAAAAGACACAAGGGAGAAAACTCATAAAATTCAAATTAGGGTTGTAATTTAATAGTATTGTACCAGTGTGAATTAAGTTAATTTTCTGGTTTTGATCATTTAACTATGGCTGGGTAATTATTAACATTAGGGAAAGCTGGGTGAAGGTTAGACATAAACTCTCTGCACTATTTTTGTAACTTTTCCATAGTCTAACGTTATTTAAAATTTTAAGTTTTATTTTTTAACACTTTGGTTTGAGTCTGAGCTCTAGCACTTATTACCTCCGTAACCTTTCTGGGGCTCAGTTTTCTTCTTAAACAGTGAGTTAGGATGGTGACCCTTTGGCCCCTTCTGGAGAGCTATGGAGAGGTTCTCTTACCCACAATGTTTACCTTCCTTTACTTCAGCAAGCTACACAGTCACTGATCAGCAGTTGTGGAAACGGAGAATCTTGAAAATAGTCACGAAATTTTATTTGCAGGTATTAATAATTTATCTCTGAAGTTCAACTTTCCACCTAAATGCAGAGTGATGCAGGACTGGAGAACTATTCCCAGCTTGTTGGGCGTTAGAAGCTGCTTTAACAGATATTATGCCAACAGGAAACTCACCTAAAAGTCTTGTTAAAGGGAGTGTTTACACTAGAAGAAAACACAAAAATTCCATATCACCTACTAAAAAGTAGTGGAATTGTGAGTGGTCATTTTGTTTCAAAGTTTCCTTAATCTTAACCTTGTCTTTTTAGAATTAAAAATATGTTTACCAAAAAAAAATGCTTGTACTTGGAATAGATAGACATATTGTTGAAACTTACCAGCTCTCTAATCCTAGCAACCAGGAAGAATATCCCGGGAATGCTTTGGCAGTTAAAAAACAAATCAGCTTGGCAGTGATCACTTCCCTTGATACCCTCCCACACGCCCACATACACATTTCTCTTGACCACTACGGACATTCCAGGCTCTCTCCTTCCAACAGCATCTGCCTTCCTGTGAGAATTCTTTCTTGGGGCCTTCATTCCTGCAGAAATACAGCATCTAATTAAAATGGAAATCTGAGTTCAGGGATGCAATACCTCAAACTAGGAGGGTTCTCCTTTTCATTATGCTATCTAATTTCAGCAAGATTTTCTTTAGTCTTTAAAATCAGAAGATCTCTTCCTCTTGGCCATTCTGCCTTTTTCTCTTATTTGAAAATTCTACTCATCAAGCTTCTTCAACACAACAAAGTATCTCTAATACTTTACCTCTCCTTGTACAGTATTTGTTGTAGGAAGTTTAATTAGTTTTTTTCTCTCTCTCTTTTTTTTCAAGTTTATTGGAAAATTTCAATGATCAAATCTTCAGAGAACTGAGCTGAGTGTGGTGACTTGGGCCTGTAGTCCTAGCTAACTGGGAGGCTGGTACAGGAGGACTGATTAAACCCAGGAATTCCAGGCTGCAGGGAGCTATGACCTACCACTGCATTCCACTCTGGGTGACAAAGTGAGACCTCATCTCTTAAAAAAAAAAAAAAATTGTCCCATCATGGTGGCTTATTCCTGCAATCCTAGTGCTTTGGGAGGCTGAGGTGGAAGGATCACTTAAGGCCAGAAGTTCAAGACCAACCTGGCCAACATAGTGAGTCCCTGTCTAAAAAATATAAAAAATCAAAACAAAAATAAATATAGAGTAGAAATAATCCAGAAAACTCTCTGAGAGCCCATTTAGAATGGTTTGCTTTCAGAAGAACTACCAAGACCTTTTTATGGCCTCACCCTGTGAAGTGCTCACACTCACGTGACTCAAGGAAAGCACATGCTCTCTGAATCATTCAGCATCATTACAGCAATAAGAGAATGACATGTGGGCAGTCATGGTGCTAAGTCATTGCCTGTTGGTACTGCACGACTCGTTTTAGTTGCCTGAAGCTCCACATAGTTGTTTAATGTCAGTCATTTTCTTGAAGGTTGCTCTTTTACCATCAGTCCCAGACTCTACCATGGAGTGGCTTTAATCGTTGCCTTCTGGATTAATCCAGATAGCTGATGTTTCACCCCTTTGAGCACCAAAACAAAAATATTTTCAAAACTGTTCTCTGTGGAATCTATCCTGTATTTATCCTTCCTCACATTTAAAATAGAGTATATTACATTTTATTTAACATTTCTGGAAGAATGCTATTATAAAATGTGATGCCCTTTGTCTAGAAAAATGTATAGCCATGTCTGATTTGTGTCTCAATTACTCTAGCCCACACTCGTTTTTAATTCTTGGGTCATACTTTTAGTGGTTTTAGTTTTCACCTTCACTGTCAAGGTATCTCAAGGTATACTCACTATTACCAATGTGCCACATTGTACTTTTCAGCTACTTCTAATTTGATGTAGGCTTGAAAATGAAATGTAAGATCATAAAATAACATGTAAAATAGGGAGTCCCATAGGAGGCATGTGATAACCTCTCTCATTAGTGGCATAAAACTTGGGTATGATCAGGAGAAGTGAAGGAAGCTAGAAAATAAAATGATTCATTGGACTTGATTCTTGAAACTCTTTTTTGAGCAACCAACACAAAGCATAAAGATCATATTGTCTTTGAGATATATAGCTTTCATATTACACAATAAAAAGCACAGCTCTTCAGTTTACAGTTTAATGAGTTTTGACAAATGTATGCACCTTTGTAACCCAAAGCAGGATGCAAATTTGCATCACCCTGGAAGTTCCTTTGTGCCCTTTGATGCCAATGTCCGCCCTACACACACCCAGAGGCAATGGTTGATACAGTTTTAGCAGCTATGGGTGGTTTACTTGGCTTTTAACTTTACATAGATAGAATCATGCCATGGCCAGAATTGGTGGCTCCATGTAATCCCACCACTTTGGGATGCCAAGGTTGGCGAATCCACCAGATCAGAGTTAAAGGCAGCCTGTGACATGGTGAGAGCCCATGTCTACTAAAAACACAAAATTAGCCGGGTGTGGTGGCGGGCACCTGTAATCCCAGCTACTTAGGAGGCTGAGGCAGGAGAATCGTTTTGAACCCAGGAGGCCCGAGTTGCAGCCCGGAGGTCACGTGCCATTGCACTCCAACCTGGACCACAGGAAGGAGCTCCATCTCAAAAAATCACTTTATGACACTCACTGTATATATTATCTGACTTCTTTTTTTATTCCAATATATTATGTTGGAGGCTCACGTTATTTGCATGTATTAGCAATACATGTAC
>NC_044990.1:30741887-30995462 GCF_008728515.1 Papio anubis | reverse complement strand
ATAGCCAGCATGCACTGCCGCTGCCGGGCTCCCGCTTCAGTGCCTCAAAACCCAGACTGAATGGTCGGTCCGAACCTGAACCTGAATGAACGGCAAAACCCGCCAACCGCTCCACCCCATACAAGCTGCCAAAAAGTCAGTCTCAAAAATTCCGCTCCTCAACAGTGACCACCAAGCACCCAAGCTGCTGCTGCTGTCACCCATAACAAATGCCCACCCTGCCCATGACTGCCACCACCAAAATCATGACCATGCACCACCACCGCCACCGCCACGAAACCCTGCCCTATAGTTTTCATCAAAAATAAGCTAAAAGATGTTAGGAAGATGATACAAGCTATGAAGGTTCAATATAAATCAGAAATAGGTGACAGGAAAGAATTAAAAATAAAAGGAAAAACTACTTCAGAAACAAAATGCTACACAGACAAGACAACATGAGTGAATAAACACAACAGATAAAACCTTCAAAGAAAGGTGAAAAAGAGGAAAACTTCCTAAATAAAAAAGAAATGAGGAAAGAAATGAAAAGCATTAGAGTCACAAACAGTGAAGACAGGCAGTGAAACTGCAACATACAGCTAATAGGAGTCCCAGAAGAAAAAAAATCAAAGCAATTATTGAAAATTATAGGCCAGGCACTGTGGCTCATGCCTGTAATCCCAGCACTTTGGGAGGCTGAGACGGGCAGATCACGAGGTCAGGAGATCGAGACCATCCTGGCTAACATGGTGAAACCCCATCTCTACTAAAAATACAAAAACTAGCCAGGGCGAGGTGAAGGGCTGCCTGTAGTCCCAGCTACTTGGGAGGCTGAGCAGGAGAATGGCGAACTGGAGGCGGAGAGTTTGCAGTGAGCCAAGATCTGGCTACTGCACTCAAGCTTTCCACATGAGACAGCAGACTCTGTCTCTTCAAAAATAGTAGTGGCTCATTGTGTAGGTATGCAGGCGCTACTGTAGTCCCAGCTACTTGGGGGAGGCTGAGGCAGGAAAATTGCTTGAACCCGAGGCAGAGGTTGTAGTGAGCTAAGATTGGCGCCACTGACTCTACATGTGCTGGGCAACAGAGTGAGACTCCATCTCAAAAAAAAAGAAAGTTATAATACAGGAAAATTTCCCTGAAATTAAAGAATTCCTGAAACTATTTACTGAAAAAGCACAGCATGTAACTAAGAATAAATAACCCACAATGACCATTAGACATCTTCTCCCACTTGTAAAATTAATAATAAAGTAAAATTTAAAAATCCTTTGCCCATCTAGGAAAAATAGCAACTGTCTTTTAAAGGGAAAAAATTAAATTATCATCACTTTTTGATAGCAACACTTCATGCCAGACCAAAAAGAAAGTAATATAGAAGAAATCTTCACAAAGAAAGAAAATGTGAGCTGAGGATTTTAAATCCAACAAAACTGACCTTCATGTATAAGGAAGACAAACATGGCAGATACAGGGAATATTGTTCCTATGATCATTTCCTTAAAAATCTATTACAGAATGAGCTTCAGACAACCAAAGCGACCACAGAGAGCTCAGCATTGAGGACTGGTGGTACTAAACATGGAGGTACTTATAAAACTAAGAGTCAATGAGAGCTGGAGCTGAGGGGAGAGTGTATGCAGTGGCTGCATGCTCAGACGGTGTAAATACAGTGCACCTATTTTTCAAATGTATGAAGAATGGGGAAAACACATATACATTTTTTTTTCAACTGTTTTAGTAATTATCTGGTAGTGTCATCTTAAATTTGAATAGAAAAGATAGGTATGCTCTTGTTAGGCACTTTATATTAACAACAACAAAATTCTAGCTCTGTCCATTGAAAAAGCCTAGAAACAAAGATCAACCCAATAGTGATGAATATTACTAGCAAGCAGATTGTGGTTCTGAAATATCATTTCCCACTAAAAGAAAACAGAGGGAAGGGTTGGGAAGGTGGCTCACTTATAATCCCAGCACTTTGGGAGGCCGGGCAGGCGTGTTCAATGCAGGTCAGGAGTTCAAGACCAGCCTGACCAACATGGTGAAACCCCGCCTCTACTAAAATACAAAAATTAGCTGGATGCAGTGGAAAAGACCACCTGTAATCCCAGCTACTCGTGAGGCTGAGGCAGGAGAATTGCTTGAACCCAGAAGTGGAGGCTGCAGTGAGCCAAGATAGTGCCACTGCATTCCAGCCTAAGCGAAAGAGTAAGACTCTGTCTCAAAAAAAAAAAAAGAAAGAAACCAGAGTTTCTCAGATAAATGGTTGATTCTGGATCTGAGGCAGGAAATGTACAAGATGGTCCTGGAGCTTTGTCACACCAGATAGTGAAGAAGCTAGCAAAGTTCACCTAGTCACAACAAAAGCACTCAGAGGGCCAACTTGAAGCAGCTCCCACTGGCCAAAGATGGGACAATTTGAGCTTCAAATAGGATAATAATTATAACTGATTGAAATCCATCAAATATGCTAAACTTCATGAATTCCTAATGACATGTTTAAAAAAAACCTAATTAGTCAGCTGGGCACAGTGGCTCAGCCTGTAATCCCAGTACTCTGGGAGGCCGAGGCAGGCGGATCACGAGGTCAGAAGATCAAGACTATCCTGGTTAACATGGTGAAACCCCACCCTACTAAAATACAAAAATTAGCCAGGTGTGGTGGCAGCACCTGTGTAGTCCCAGCTACTCGAGCAAGGCCGAGGCAAGAGTAGTGAATCCGAGGCAGAGCCTGCAGTGAGCTGAGAATGAGCCACTTAATTCCAAATTCACCATGCACACAGCAAATACTTTGTCTCAAAAACACCTAATTAGTCATCGTCAAAAGATAATGAGGAAACAATGTATTATCCTGATGATAAAGGAAAATGCAATTATCCAGCCTTTCCCATATGAACTGGACAACCAAATAGTAGATAAGGGAAACATTTCTTTAAAAAGTATTCCAACTAATAAATGAAAAATAAAGACAGAATTATCACTATTTACCACAACCAATGAACTAATAGATCTAGGCACTGAATATTAACAGCTGCTAACATGACAGAGATAAGATGTGCCTCCCACGAAAGAACAACACTGCATCATCATGTTCCTTCTAGTTTTTACAAAGGGACAACAGAAAGAACATGAGGAGAGATTCTGGATCCAGCTGCCAATTTGGGGAAAATACAGGGTTGAGGAAAATACACAACTTCAGCACAGATACACACACATCCAGAAAAACCTACTATGGGCACTTAACAGGTCAAACGCCCTTGGTTCCCAGTGAGCCCAAAATAAGTATTTAAATAACTATTTGCAGTTTTAGACTTTACTTGATTGACATAAATCTTTGAAATTCTCTGAACAGCAACCATCATGGAATCTTACTTATGAATTACTATAAAAACCAGAGATTTACTATAAAGCATCATTTAATAAAAAACCAAGACCATTTTTATATAAGCATGGAAAAATCAATGATACATTTAGCTGTATTAACTAATTACAGAATCTAATGCATACTGGTCTTTTTGAGTCAAGCACTGCAGGAAGCTTCCAGGCTGGAGGCAGTTAATGGATCTCAGCTCACTGCAACCTCCGCCTCCCGAAGTTCAGGGCTATTCTCCTGCCTCTTCAGCTTCCCGGTAGCTAACACAGGCTTCACCACCACTTCATGAAGGCTTTTTGTATTTTTAGTAGAGACAGGGTTTCACCCCAGACATTAGCCAGGATGGTCTCATCTCCTGACCTCGCAGGATCCTACCTCCCCTCTCCTTCCGCCTCGCCTCCCAAAGTGCTGGGATTACAGGCTTGAGCCAGTCACTCGCCGCAGAATACCACTGGTCTTTAGCTAGAGTTCTTTCCCCTTCTCTTGAATTTCCTCATATATGATGAAGCTTCAAAACATTGGAAAGTACATGCTCAGGGTTGTCTCCTAGTAGAAGTGATGGGCTGCTTTGAGCCATTCTTAGTGATGTCTGGTCTGATCCTCCCTTGCGGTCATCAACATGGTATTCACAGACAGTACAGAATAAAGATGCTTTTCTTTCCTGTAACTAAGTTACTTCAACTTCCAAAATCATTATATAGAGAACCCTGAACTCATTAGGAGTATCCTTCAATCAATTCCACCACCAAATCCACACACACACTTCCATATATTTTCTAACAGCAAGCAAATTTGCATTTCTTTTTTATTCCTTTCAGAAAGAGGTTTTGTTAGAATTTTGCCAGTCCGAGGTAGACCTGTTAAAGAGAATAGGAGACTATGTAGCTTCAGGCAAATCAAATATATTCTAAATTACAGAAGGGAATTAGTCACAGCTGGCCCAGAAAAGAAGAATAGACATATACAATGGTTGAATAGATGCAGAGCCAGAATTTAACAGTTACCTCAGAAATGTTTTTGTCCGTTTCTTTTCTTTTTTCTTCCAGTTTTCAATACCTACAATTCCTACAGCCCTTATTCTTCCTAGTATTGGTCGAAAAAGAAGTAGGAACATACAAAATAGGAAGCAAACAAAATCTTTTGTAACCAACCACATTGTGTTTTCAATGGCGGGAAAGGACCCACAAAGAAGCAAAGAAAAATAGCATACACTGACGTTTAGCTTCCCTTCAAAACATGTGTTTGTCTCTTGCTGTACATAATGATCTTAAAATCATTCAAGAAAAACCACAAAATATACAATAAATGGCATATTTTACTCTGCATTTTAGATATAAGTTAAATTTCCTATCATTTTTGGCAAGCTATTATGTATCAGATACTTAATAGGGTCTCAAATGTACAAAAAAATCACAGTTTAAATTTTGGTTCTTAATTAACACTTATTATCCAAGCTACTTTCATACATTTGAGTACCTGTCTAGTGTTGGTGATTAATTTAAACAGGCCTGGAAAACATCACCCAGCTGTACTGTCTGTTCTCTCAAATGCCACACTGACTATGAAGCACAGAATTCAGTGGGTGAACTCTACCTTCTATCACCCTAAGAATTATGCTGGTAAGCAGTTATTTATGCTTACTAAGTGTCTGCTGTATAGACAGCACTAAATTAGGTGCTGTAAAAATAATTTTTGTTCTTTTTTTTGAGATGAAGTCTCGCCCTGTCAGCCCAGGCTGAGAGCAATGGCACACCTTGGCTCGGCAAACCCTGCCTCCCAGGTTCACACATAAGACTCTCCTGCCTCAGCCTGGATAGTTGATTACAGGTATATGTGGTACCACCACTCACTTCGCTGGCTACTTTTGTATTTTTAGTAGATTTCACAATGTTAATAGCAGATCTCAACTCCTGACCTCATGATCTGCCCCGCTTTGGCCTCCCAAAGTGGTGGGATTACAGGCATGAGCCACCGTGTCTGCCTAAAAATAAATTTTTATCAGAAATGCCATTGCATTTTTGTTTTGGGGGTGTTCTTACAACTTCAGAGTCTTTTTCTTTAATGAAGATGGGCACAGAGTTGAAAAATACTGGATTAGCAAATAGTTTTAAAAATACCTGGGTCCTCTTATTTATTTGTTTGTGGTAGCCGACTGGAACTGGCATAATTTTCCTATCTTCTTCTGGAAGGCCATTTCCTGATAAACGCCTGTAAAACTGTTATGCAAATAAATACACTTAAATGAGTCAGTCAGATTGTAGCATCCTTGTGGTTAAATCTCATTACTTAACATTTTCTTTTTGAGGCAGAGTTTCTGCCTGCTGCCCAGGCTGGAGTGCATCCAGGCTCACCACAACTTCCGGCCTCCCCTAACCTGCTGCATTCTCCTGCCTCAGCCTCTCCCAAGTAGCTGGCATGTAAAGCCACCACACTCTAGCTGCCATCATGTATTTTAGTGATATGGGTTTCTCCATATTACTGTGGGGGTTGGTCTTGAACTCTCTAGGGAATTTAGGTGATCTGCCCGCCGCCTCCCAAAGTGCTGGGATTAGGCGTGAGCCACTGCTCGCCACCACCAATACTTTCAGATAAAAGTCTGTTGTTCAGTCATTTGCAGCGTCTAGAATTTATATTGATCAAAGAAAATCAAAGGAAATTCCTTTTTTCTTGAATCAGCTTCAGAAAGCACAAAGGAAAAAGAAGGAACCAATTTCTGGTTATAAAGCAGAAATATTTCAACAAAGCGATGAGGACAATGAAATCATCAGATTCTATACTTTAAACAATCCTGCATATGTGGATTGTTTTCAATCTATAATGAAACAAACACAGTGCCAGGAAAAATATACAACCATTCTCCATGAAGGAAGCAGAGCATAATTTGTCTAGTTAAAATATAAAACCAAAAAGTAGGACCAAAACATACCTATGCTCACAAATAATCAAATATGTTTTTCATATGCTTAGTGATCACTTGTCAGGAGCACTGGGTGAGGTGCTATAGAAAAAATTAATCATAATTTATTATATTGATGGGGAGAATACATACTTCTAATTATCTTAAGAATTATTGTATAGCAACTTATTTGGAACATATAAACTATTATACTGCAGAATAAGTACTTAAGTGATTAAGATTAACTGGAGTTAATCAAGACAGACAGCCTGATTTAAAGCTGGGGAACCTTCAGATACTGAGATAGTTCAACATATCGTTCCATTTATATTCTGTTCATTTAACTAAACTATACCACTGAAAACTCTGCTAGTAGGCAAATGGCATGACTTAGTGTATTTTCCAGCCTCTGTTCCTTCCTTGGGACCACACCCTCTGCTTCCCATTCCCACTGAAACTCAACCCCATATACTTCTGCCTGCTACAAGGCTTAGGATATAAATGACTTTTATTAAAACTATGGCAGAAATCTGGTATGTTGTATAATACTACCTTCCATCATATTAACAAGCCACAGCACACACACACATACATACCACACATACACACACCTTTCTAGTACAATTTTATTCATGTAGAAACTTACATCAATCTGACCATGTTCTTTGAAGGAGAGTTTGATGTAGGAGTTCTTACTACTCTGGAATGGGCCAGGTTCTTTGTTAGGAGGAGCTGGGTGAAGATGAACCACTATTTTGGCACTGAAGAAAGAATAAATGTAATATATTGAATTGCTTTTCAAAAAATATATATAACTAATTCTACTTTTATAACTTTTTATGTGTTTCAAATCACTTTTAAAATTCATATGGAAACAAACATCCCAAAAAGCATCCTTTTATAGTGTGTATTAATTCAATATTAATAAAGCTTTCAAAAATCTCTCTACTTAAAACTTATAAGCTATGAACCAAAAGCTTTTTCTAAGCATTAGTTCTCTAGATTAAATTAGAGTGTGACTTTAGAAAATAAGGTCAAAATAAATTTGCGAAAGTTTGAGTTTATGATTATAATTTTCTCTTCAAACTGCAAATGTACAAAATCCATCCCCAGAGGTTGGTATAATGCAGATTTGCCAGCATTACACCCTTATTCATTTGAAAACAAAAGGTGAAAACTTATCTGTAAAAATGGCCAGCTGATATTTTATTAAAATTCCATCCAAAACTAAGATTCTACAGTGTCATTTGTTGGAAAATGCCACTCAATCAACAGCATGATCTGGAAAGATAGCCAATAGCTCAAAAACAATTCCGAAAATGCTATGGCTCTAAGAACACAAACTACCATTATCCTTATGACTATCATTATCTTCTATGCTATTAAAAATACCACTATATTTGGTCAGCTTAATAAGTCTGTTTTCCTCCTTTTTTTTTCAACCTAGTCAATAATCAATCCTATAAAGATCTGGGAAACTAAAAAACTCAAAGTATCCCAGGTACCTAGTTTAGTGCTTTTTCTGTGTTGATCATGCTATAGATACACACTTCTAATTTCCTTTCTTTCTGTCCACATGGTCACCAAACACACAATGTTCCGGTGTTCAATCGCGCTACCGGGGCCCCTCCCCCAAATGCGTGGTAGCGTTAAAAATGTACTCTGCAAAAGGAATCTCCCACCTCTAAAACTCTCATGCAGCTTAAGGAAAACAAAACCATGGCTAAGAAATCACAGAAACCCAAACGTAATAAACAATAACAATAAATAAATAACAACAACAACAACAACAACAACAACAACAACAATGTGCAATAACAAATGTAACGTAACAATAACAACAACAACAACAATAACAACAAATAAACAACAACAACAACAATGCAACAAATGCAATAATAACAATAACAACAACAACAACAACAACAACGTAACAATAACAATAAAATAACAATAACAACAACAACAAATAACAAAATAAATAACAACGATGAGAACAGGGGGAACAACAACAACAACAACAAATGTACAACAGAATATCATCAGAACAAGCAGAGCAACAAAACTATGACAATTATGATAAGATAACCAAGCAAAAGCATTTCATAGTCTTTGAAACTAAAAACCCTCAGCCCTACTATCAGATTCTGTGAAAGGACACCCATTGAAAAAGTAGTAAGTATAATCAAATAAAGTTTAAAAGCTCCAAAGTAAGCATAAAAAATCTATGCCAAATTTTGTATATAGTCTTTTATCAAGTCATCCAATTACTATACTTCATTAAATTTAAATCTATGAAATAAAAAAAGCATCTTCAGAGATGTTAAAAGGTGAAATGTACACATCTTGAAATCAATGCGTCATAAACTGTTTGAGGGGAGGGGCTGGGAACCCAAAGGAGAATATCTGACAAAGTTAACTTGGCATATTACTGAAGTCCTCCTCACTGACATGTTTAAAAAATAAGACATTAACGTGAAGGTAAATATTTAAAATTTTTTTTAGTTTAGATTTCCTTGGAACACAGGAAAGGAAAATTCAAATAACCTGGAAACAACCTTAAAGTTTACTTTTTAGAACTTAATACAGTGGAGAAAATTGATAAGGGGAAAATATAAATCATAATAACAATCTACCCTAAAAATCTATGGCTTAAAAAAATCTATGGCTTATTAATTTTTTAAAACATTGGTTTCTTTTATGTCAAATAAATATTTATAGAATGGCACACATTAGCATCGTGTTACTTAATTTACGTCCAGCAGCTCAAATGTTTGAACTTCACTGGAAATGCCCATTATAGTTGGGAACCTAAAAGATACCATAGGAAAAATCCCATGCCAATAATATTTGTTCATGTCTCCTCAATGACATGCACTTAAAATATAAAAGCTGTTTTGATGAATAACAGGAACATTTGAACTTGCTGTACTCTTGGTACTATGTGTAATTACCCTGGTTTGTTTGGATGGTCCTGCATTGTATCCTTTGAGCACTTGGTCTAATTAAGAAGTTCCAGTTGTAATTTGCTATTATTCTGATAAATGTCCTGCTTTGTACAGTAACTATTATTATATAGTTGTTTAACTCTCTTCAAGGTCGAATAAGTAAAAACGAGTAAAACAACTTAATGATCAGGTTAGAAACAGAAGCAAAGTCAGTTATTTTTCTCAAATAGGTTATTTCCGATTTTAAGTAAGAAATGACAGGTACACAGGCATGTGAAAGCAAAGTGTCTATGGAAAGATAATGATAACTGGGCCAAAGAGTGGAGTTTTTGCTTATTTATTTATTTATTATTATTTTGAAACGAGGGTTCCGCCTCTGTCCCCAGACTGGAGTGCAGTGGCCCCATCTCAGCTCATCAAGCAGCTCCGCCTCCCAGGTTCATGCCATCTCCTGCCTCAGCCTCCCAAGAAGCTACAGTTCACAGGCTTCCAGCCATGTTCACACCCCAAGCTAATTTTTGCATGTGGAGGAGATGTAGGGTTAACCATGTTAGCCAGATGGCTCCCGATTCTCTGATTCCTCAGGATTTGCCTACCCCTCTGCTCTCCTCCAAAGGCTGGGATTACAGGCGGAGCCAGCATCTCAGGCCCACATTTCTTTATTATGACCCATGTATAATAAACAAGGATATTACAGCAAATTATTCATGCTTGGGAACTGGGAATGATGCCATCATTGAGCTTCCAAAGATAGGACCTTCTGACCAATAGCATAACAGGAAATGTTTTCTGTGAATAGCACTGTAATTATATATAGATTCACCCCCTCTCCAATTCCAGCTGCCTGTTCTTCAATGAACACAATTTGGGAAAGGAGAACGGCCATGCAACACTCCTAGAAGGAAATCAATTGCTTAAATCAAAGACTCTAAACAACATCCATAACACTTGTCAGAAATCCTTGTTTTATAGCATTACAGTACCATATACCCTAATAATAAAAATAATGAAAAACAATGATTTTGTTACTTAAATGAACTTAAGGAAAACAAATTGAACGACACGGTGGCATGGCTGCATGAAGAAGATATAAGAAGTTTAAGAAGTCACTAGCTTTTTGTTTTTACAATGGCGCATTTTTCTTTTTGAGACGAGTCTCGCCTGCCCAGGTTATATAGGGCGTGGATTCGGCTCACGTAACCTCTGCCTCCCAGGCTTTCACACCATTCTCCTGCCTCAGCCTCCCAAGTAGCTGGGACGCTACAGGCTGCTCTCGCCACTAATGCCTGGCCATTTTGTATTTTAGTAGAGACGGAGGTTTCCACCCATGTTAGCTTGGAATGGTCTGCATCTCCTGACCAGATCTGCCTGCCTTGCCTCCCAAAGTGCAGAGATTACAGGCAGGGAGCCAATCGGACCCGCCAATAGGGTGACATTTTCTAAGAGAATGTTTCTACCAAAATTGTTACTGTAATATTTTCTTTACATTGAAAAACAAAACAGATGATACTACAAAACAATTTTAAGGAGGGCATTAATGTAGATGATTTTCTTTTGGCAAATTCTTCTTCCATACTTCTACCATATGCCTATATATGCAATTATTAATAGTTTTAAACAAAAATATTGATGTAGGGGCATCCTCATCCTATGTTTAACTTTTTGAGATTTTATTCATTTGTCAGCCAAGTTAGAGCAGTACAATCTTGGCTCACTGCAACCTCTGGGCCTTCCCTAGGTTCAAGTGATTCTCCCCTATTTCCCAAGTAGCTGGGACAGTGGGGTTACCAGCTCAGCTTCCAGGCTTTTGTATTTTTAGGAGAGATGGCCACCACATTTGGACATGCTAAGGCCCTGAACTCCTGATCTCAAGTGATCCTCTGCCCTCGGCCTCCCAAAGTGCCGGATTACAGGCATGAATACTGTGTTCTCGCAGCCAGTATGTTTAATTTTTGAGACGAGTTTCATTCTTGTTGCCCAGGCTGAGTGCACAGCATAACCTTTGCCTATTGCAACCTCTGCCTCCTCTCAGGTTCAGTTTATTCTGTCTCAGCCTCCCCAGTAGCTGATGACAGACATGTGCCACCACTTCAGCCACTTGTATTTTAGTAGAGATGGCCCATGTTGGCTGTCTGGCTTGACCCCTAACATCAGGTGATCCACTGCCTCAGCCTCCCAAAGTGCTGGGTGAGGCATGAGCCACCACACCGGTATCTTTAGTTTTAACATATATATAACAGTTATGTTTAATTTTTATGTGACTAGCAATGGTGGCTCAAATTTGTCCAGATGGACCTCTTTATATGATAATCAAAAAATTATACTAAGATTAACTTATCAACATATGGTTTAAGGACATGCATTCTATCCTCCCCAAAAAGATTTATTCTGAAATATATACATTTTAAAAGGATTAGATAACAGCCCAAAGCGCAAGTCCCAACCTTTTTGCATCATGGTGGACTGGCTCTGCAGGAAGATAAGCAGCATTTCCTGAGAGCAGGGCTGTGGTTTCGGTGAAACTAGCCCCACTTCAGATCAGGCATTAGACTCTCATAAGGAGTGCACGACCTAGATTCCTTGCATGCACAGTTCACAATATGGTTCGTGCTCCTACGAGAATCTAATGCGTCTGCTGATCTGATGGGAAGTGGAGCTCCAGTGGTAATGCTTGCTCACCTGTCACTCACCCCCTGCTATGTGACCCAAAGTTCACCAGGCCAAGACCAGTACTGCCCGCGGGTCCGAAAGTTGGGGACTCCGCCCCAAGGCATGCCTTATCAATAGGCACATTGTGACCTAGGAGACAAAAATTAGTTCCCAGGGTGCAAAAAAGTCAGATATTGTAATGGTTAGCAGCCCTTCAAGGGCTACAGTACAGTATATAGTTTATTCGTGGTACTAAAATTTCACGGGGGTTTGGGGGAACAATCAGGAAAATAAAAACACAGATGAGATAGCCATCTTACTGGCAATGCTGAAATTAATGTATATATACATTCAGGTTGAAGCTCTAGGAAATAAAGATATATATCAGCTCTACATACATATAACTCTCCATCTTCCTTAAAAAAAAAAAAAAAAAAAAAAACAGGTTGGGCAAGGTGGCTTACAACTGTAATCCCAGAACTTTGGGAGGCTGAGGTGGGTGGATCGCGAGGTCAGGTCAGCCTGAACAATATGGCTAAACCCTGTCTCTGTTAAAAAATACAAAAATTAGCTGGGCATGGTGGCACATGCCTGTAATCCCAGCTACTCGGGAGGCTGAGGCAGGAGAATCACTTGAACCTGGGAGGCGGAGGTTGCAGTGAGCCGAGATCACACCACTGCACTCCAGCCTGGGTGAGGCAGCATTCTGTCCAAAAAAAAATGGGGTGTGGGGACTCCTCTTGGCTGGAGGACTAGAGACAGATCTCAATATCTAGATAAAGGCATGCACTTGATGGCAGGCCTAGTCTCCTGATTCTCAACAACAACCCAGAACACAATTTGGTTTTAAGGACATACGAGCTCTTTTTAAAGACTCCCTCACAACTGATGGGGGAATTATTCCCCTGTTATACATGGACCATTTAGATATAGAGTAGAATTTGGTATTTAAAACACATGATTCTCCATCCAGTAACTACATGGACTTTTCTGGAGCTGAATAAGGGACAACACGCTAACTCCTGTTTCTGCACTCCATTCAGAGAAATTATACGGGACACACTCTTTTGTCATTCAGAAAAGGAAAATTTATTATTGCATTCATTATATAAGTTTTACCAGAAATGAAAAAAGAAGAAAAAGTTTCAGTGATTTAAAACCTACAATGGTGGCTCACTCCTGTAGTCCCGGCTACTCGGGAGGTTGAGGCCAGGAGAATCACTTGAGCCCAGAAGTTAGAGATCAGCCTGGGCAATACAGCAAGACCCTGTCTCTAAAAAATAAATAAACAAAATAAAACCTTCAACAGATGTAAAAAACTGTATCTTACATGATTTTTCTGATCTCTCCAAATCAGTCGGTGTGTACTAAGAAGGAGAGTCCCAGCATCAAATTTTATCTAGAAAGAAAGAGCATCACAAAATATTAATAATATACCACTCATTGTGGTTCAGATTTTCTTCTTCATAAATTATACAACACTAAGTTAATCATATAAATAAACATTTCACTTTTAGAATAGGCTTACCACAAAGTAAAGAGAACCAATGCTACATACTTCATAAGCTGTCTGTACAGTCTTGACAGAATTAGAAGAAAATGCAAACAACAACCAGGTATGATACACATTCATACTCTGCAATCCATGCAAAGGTTAAAAAGAAATGATGAGGTAGAACTGCATGGATTACCATAGAACTCTAAGACACTAGATGAGTGGGAAAGAAAGTGATTTACAGCAATTTACAATATTACATATGCTGTATATATGTGTGTTTAGAACACAAGTAGAAAAGGAATCTTAAAAGGAAATTACACAATTATCTGTTAACAATCATTATCCTAGAAAAAAGCTGGAGGAGGCAGTAGAAGGGAAATAAGGTTCTTTTTACCTCTATAATCACTACTATTGAATTTCTTGTAAACTGAATCTTCATGAAATACCATAACATTTTTAATAAAAACAAAATCCAGGAATAGATACAAATACATACAAAAATAAATATGGATGGAGATTAAATCAATGGCAGTGGGACAACTGGGTTGACAGGTAGGAAAAAGAAAAACCCGTATGTCTGGATTTATACCTAATACAATGCACCAGAATGAATTCTAGATGGATCAATCAAGTAAAAAATGAAAAAAATTATAAAAGCACTAGAAAAAAATCATGAGATAATTTTTAAATAATCTGAGGGGAGAAGACCTTTCTAAGAAGGCGTAAAACCCATTAGCATTAAATGAAAACCCCCAAATTCATATGTTCAAGGCCTAACCCTCAACGCGATGGTATTTGGTGATGGAACCATTGGGAGGTGATTAGGTTTAGAAGGTCGTGAGGTGGGGCCCTCAGCATGATGGGACTAGTATCCTTATGAGAAGAGGAAGAGACAGGAGGGCTTCATCTCCATGAACACGTGCTGAGAAAAGACCATGCAAGTACACAAGCAAATTGTGGCCATCTGCAAGCCAGGAAGAGTCTCCTTACCAAGAACCAAATCTGTCAGCACCTTGATCTTAGACTTCCCAGTCTCCAGAACTATGAGAAATAAATGCCTGTTGTTTAAGCCACCCAGGCTATGGTATTTTGTTTTAGCAGCCGAGCTGACTAGGACATACTCTTTAGGTATGTATCAGCTATTCAAAATATAAATTTTAAAATGTTCTTCAAAACTTCAATACAATCACAAAGAAATGCCAGCTAGGTCTTTAGGACCAAAACTTTAACCCTCACTACTTGTTACTGTGCCCTGAAAGTTATATAAATAAGCATGTTTTAGAACTGGAACCCAAGAGATTAATGAATTAAACTCCCAAGGCTTCTGTTAAGAAAAGCAAGATATATATTGGAAGTTTCTATTTCGAGTTACTAGAAAGTGGAATTTGCCATAAGGTAGGGCTTGCTTGTGTCCTTTCCAGGAATATTCGGTTATTTTAAAAGAGCATTTTGATGCTTAAGGGAGCTTGAAAACAAAAAGTTTGGGAAGGATAGTCCCATTTATAAGGCAACCTTACAACATAAACACTAAGGAAAGCATTTTAGTGAGTGTCCAGTTTATTAAAATAAGACTGGAATTGTTTTGAATTTAAAATAATATAAGCGGGCTATGGCCAAGGCCAGGCTCATGCCTATAATCCCAGGACTTTGGGAGGCCCAGGGCGGGAAAACACAGGCCGAGATTAAGACATCATGGCTAACACGGTGAAAACCTGTCTCTACTGGTAACATAGCTGGCTGGTGGGAGGGCGCTTAGAACAGCTACTTGGGAGGCTGAGGCAGAGAATGGTGATGAACCCTGTGAGGTGGAGCTTACAGTGCAGCCGGGCAAGATCGTGCCACTGCACTCCAGCCTGGGCAACACAGCGAGACTCCATCTCCCCCCACCAAAAAAAAAAAAAAAAAGTGATCTGACTTCAGCACTCACTGAAAAGTTATTACCCTGGATTTTTAAATTTACATATTTTCTATTATAAAAGTAATGCATGTTCAGTGTTGAAAATCTGGAAAATATTTAGAGTCTGAAAAAGGAAATGAAATAATTCATACCAGCCAGAGTGTGTGTGTATATATACATAGATGTTTATGTATACATATGTATAATCTTTAAATAGAATAGGACAGAGTTTTATAACTATTATTAATAGTATAGTTATAAAATATAGTTAGCAACCTATCATTGGCAATTCCTCATGCTAATTAGGGCATGCCATAAATCTTTTTTTTTTTTTTGAGATGGAGTTTCGCTCTTGTTGCCCAGGCTGGAGTGCAACAGCAATAATCTTGGCTCCATCGCAACTCCCTCCTCACGCACTCCAGGTTCGCTTTACCTCCTGTCTCTAGTCTCCCAAGTAGCTGGGATTACAGGCCCCGCCCTACCACGCCCAGCTAATTTTTTGTAAGCTTTTAGTAGAGATGGGGTTTCACCATGCTGGCCAGGCTGGTTCCTGAACTCCTGACTCTTTGCGGGGTGATCCACCCACCAGCCTCCTCAAAGTGCTGGGATTACAGTGAGCCACCACACCTGGCCTCATGCTGCAATTTAATTAACTCAATCCCAAGTGGTGGATATCTGTGGATTAGCCTTGTAATTTTTCCATATATAATAATATTATATGTAATATTATAATAACATCTGAGATGAGCATTCTCCACATGTAATATTTTTATGTATCTCTGATTCTTTCCCAAGGGTAAATTCCTAAAAGTGAAATAGTTAGCTGAAAAAGAATAAACATTTCTAAATCTTCTGATATATGCTGCCAATTTGCCACTTTACACATTACTAACATTATTTTTTAAATTAGCTGAGGCTACAGAAGTGTCTGTGAATTCAAACAAATGACCTGCCTACACTCCTTACTAAAGTAAACACATTATCCAGTCATAATGAGCCTGAAAGGAAATTGTGCTCATATAAACAAGCAAGGCACGTATTATCTAAAAAGAGGTACCTCTACGTAAGAGCATTGGATCTGGTTTGCAATTCTATCTCCACCAGTTACTAGTTGTGTGACCTTGGACAGCTCAGTTTTCTCAACTATCAGCTGGGGTGCTTCGCTTCATCTTTTGGGAAAGATTACTGTATTAAACATTACATCAAGGGTGGCACCGGTGGCTGCCATATTATGAAGTCCTTTTTTTTTTTCCGAGACAGAATCTCGCTCAGTTGCCTAGGCTGGAGTGCAGTGGCATGATCTCGGCTCACTGTAGCTCCATGAACAAAGCACAGGCTTTGATTCTGATCAACAGAGATTTAAATCTCTGTGATCTTGCAGGGCAAGTCACTGTATCTCTTCTGAAGCATTTCATCTGTGCAAAATACCTCATATTCCTGTTGAGAGGATTAAATGAGATGACATATACAGCTCTTGGCTCACAGTAGGTACTTTAATTATTCAGGTTTTTAAAAATGTGTTTCACACCTACAACCAGCCAGGAGATACAAGGATGAGCAAGGCACACCTTCTGTGCTCCAGGAACAATCAAACTAGTCTAGAAGACAGCCATGCGCACGCTTGCCCAGAGAATGGGTTGGGATGCAAAACTATGAAGACTAAGCCATCTGGACTGCAGTCCCTAGGCCAAAGGAGCCAGTGAGGCATCCTAAAAGGGAGACTAACTTCATCAGATTTGGGGGCTAATGTGTGTAGCCTTGTAGAGTCTTTAGCACCACAGAAGTCTGGAAACCTTCCAACAGGTGAAGGAAGCCAGGATACTGCACTTTCCCCCAGGAGTCAGCCTGTACCTCTTTATTCAGCTCTAGGGGACTACAGCCAGGGCCATGAATGTCCAGCCTCAAAGCAGCAAGTATGTCCTCCTTTAGAGCTCCAGTGCACTCCACTCTCAAGCTTTTAGAAGAGTTAATTCTGGACTAGATCACAGGGTCTCAAGCAATGTTTTCCCCATGATTTGTTTCTTAAACCTCTGACATCTATATACTTGTCTGCTAATACAAGCAGCAAAAATTTTAAAGTAAAAATTAAAACTCGCTGGTTCAACAATGTATCTTTCATATAAAACTACTAATGGCTGTTATTTTACACTGTTTTAAATCTATCACAGCTATACTGCCTGCCAGCAAAGGTGTCCCTAGTCTTCAAATTGGAGTTCCATAGAACTGTATCATGCCACGCTCTGCAAAAGCATGACTTCCTAGTGCTCCCTCAGGAAGTGGCACTGGAGGAGTCTCTGAGGACTGATCTACCACTGTCAACATTCAGTTCCTCTCAAAGTGGGGGCAAAATCAAAACGCCGAGGAAGGGGAGGTGGATTAACCTTCCCATTTAAAATAGTTACAAAGATGTAAATTGGTAAGAAAAGAGAAAAAAACAGCTTGTCACTCCAATCCAGGGATAGAAGACTCAACTTGAGATCAAGCTAGTTAAAGTGCTAAAGCAGGCTGGGCACAGTGGCTCACGAGTCTGTAATCCCAGCTCTTTAGGAGGCCCAGGCGGGTGGATCATTTGAGGTCAGGAGTTTGAGACCAGCCTGGCTACATGGTGAAACCCGTCTCTACTTTAAATATACAAAAATTAGCTGGGCGGGTTGCAGGCATGCCTACAGTAGTCCCAGCTTACTCAGGAGGCTGAGGCAGGGAGAATGACGTGAACCCGGGAGGCGGAGGTTGCAGTGAGCCGAGATTGTGCCACTGCACTCCAGGCTGGCCACAGAGCAAGACTCCATCTCAAAATTAATTAATTAATTAAATTAAGAAGTGCTAAGGCAGTAAGTGAAGTTAGGTCCAAGCAAATTATTTAAGGAAAAGACCTTTACTCAATAATACAGGCAACCAGTCCATAGAAAATGCCCTAAGGGAGTCAGAGGACCGGGTCCAAAGTCACCTCTGCCTGTAAATAGCTGTAAGTACTGACCAGGAAAAGCTATGAGTTCAGTAACTTATATCAAAATACAGCGGAAAGTGTCGTTAATAAAACGGCACGGGAAGAGAGGCAGCAAATTAAAACTTCTGGAAACCAAAAATGCTTGTGGGTAAGTGAGTTTTAAATTTTTTCTAATTCCAGTTTATACATTTAAATCCAGGACAAAAGATTTCATAGTTTCAACAAAGTATCTACAAAATATTTACTTACACTTCCTATTTCTCCTCTAGATTTGAAAACGCACCTTCTAAGATTTATGCTTGCATTACAAGGCACGGTCTACTATTAATATAACACTTTACAAAACATACGCTCAGAACGCCTTTCTAAAGCAATTAGAAAACAAAACCAAAACCCAAAAGCCTTTGGCAAGGGCATTCCAATAAGGCACTGATACCTCTTTAGGAAATCCTTTCGAAGCAATCCCTCACCCCTCTGCCCAGATATGCTAATCCCTCCGACTGCATGAGGTCCAAGCTAAAGCTTCCGCTGGGGACCGTACGGCCACCGCGCCCTCCTCACAGAAAGGCGGAACCTGACTGTCGGGTGCCGACACCGAGGCTGGTGTAGTCAGGGGGTCTGGAAACACGCCAAGGAAGTCGACTGCCGGATCGCCGCCCGGCGCCCGCAGACTGCGAGCGCTCCTCTTCCCGCCGCTGCGGCTGTGCTCTCCCGGAAGCATTCCGGGCAGAGAGAAGCAGACGCGATCCGCGCCTGCTGGGAACCGTGCCAAAGTTGGGACCCGAGCAGGGGAGGCGGCCGAGCGCCCCACGCTGCGTGCGACCGACCGGCGGGGAGCGCAAGAGCGCTGCGCCCCACACAGAGGCCGGCCGAGCCGCCGAGGGCCGTGGAGCTAGGCCGGGGACCGGGCCACACCGAGCCGGGCCGCGCGCCCACCGGGGAACCCTTCCGCCAGCCCCTTTAAAGGCTGGGCTTCGACGCCCCTACTCCCTTCTCGAAGCATCGTAGATTCGCACCCCGCGCTGCTGGATCACCAGGGTCTCGTTGATCTCCAGGAGGCCGCTGGTCCAAACGAATCGGTCCATGGCCGCCGCCACCTAGCCCCGGCGCTCCCGGGCCGCGAGCCGCAAGCCGGGCAGCCTGCGGCGCCCCCTAGCGTCGGACGGGGCGAAGGGTCGGGGCTGGTGAGGGAGGGAGGGAGCGGCCTGGCCGCGAGCAGGCGCGGCTGCGAGGTGCGCCCGGGGACGTGGAGACGTGCGTGGAGCGCCCCCTGGCGGTCCATTAGCCGCCGGCCTTTTAGAACCCTTGATCAGCTAGCTGTCCACTCCATTCTAAATTCAGAGCTTACGGGCGCGCGAGGGAGCCCCGACCACAGCTTAGCCTTGCTTTTTGTGCATTATGCCAGCATGTTTGTGGCAGTTTTCTTGTCAGTGCCCAGAATATTGCCATATTCATTAATGATTGTAAATAATCATAACCCCTCTCCTTCAAATGAATGTCTATGGCACGCATTGTTTCTATACAGCTGCAGTTAGTACTACCTGTGCTGCTCTTTTTTTCCCTTTAAGATTATCTTTATATTGTAACACAAAGGATAAATGCTTGAGGTAACGGATACCTCATTTACCCTGATGTGATTATCACACACTGTATGCCTGCATCAAAATATCCCATATACCCCAGAAATATATACACCTATATACCCACACAAATTAATTTTTTTTTTACCTGGGGGAAACAGATTTTATTCAACTGGCTTGCATACCAGTATTCCTGTAGCCAAGCCCGGCTGAGGCGGGAGGATTGCTTGAGCCCAGGAGTTTGACACCCGTGGGCGACGTAGAAAGACCCTCTCCCCCTCCACCCCAACTCCCCCACGCCACTCCATGCCCCAACCCCCAGGCTCAGAAAAAAAAGATTATTTTTATTTAGGCATTTCCAATATTAATACAGACCTCATGCGTGAATTTACATTTCAATATGTAGTTCCTCTATAATTTAGCTGTTTGTTGGCAAAGCCATCCATGGCTGCTGCTGTCACCCACCAGGCGACCTCGTGCCTCTAGCCATTTCATTTTTGTATTTTGCTATATAAATGGAACACCTGGCTGGGCGCGGTGGCTCACGCTTGTAATCCTAGCACTTTGGGAGGCCGGATCACGAGGTCAGGGTCTTGGTGACCAAGCCTGGCCAACACAGCTGTAAAACCCCAGTCTACTAAAAATACAAAAAAAAATTAGCCCAGCGTGGTATGGTGCCTGTAACCCAGCTACTTCCGGGAGGCTAAAGCAGGAGAATCGCTTGAACCCGGGAGGTGGAGATTGCAGTGAGCCGAGATCCCGCCATTGCACTCCAGCGACAGAACGAGACTCTGCCTCAGAATAAATAAATAAATAATAAATAAATAGATGGAGCACCTTATAGATGTCCTTCTACAACTGATATTTCTTTTTAGGATTATTTTCTTACAGTGTCTTCCTAAAATAGAACGACTGCTTTAAAGGTTGTGACATATTTTAGAGAGCCTACTACTTATTGGGGTCTTAACCAAGGCTGCCTGCCCACGTGGGCAGAGGGGCAAAGGGGCAGAGGGACAGAGGGTAGGCTTGCTCTCTGCTCCCAGGGCTCCACATTTCCCCCAGTCGTGGAGTCAGTAGTCTGTGGCCAGGCTTTAAAGGAAAGGAAAGGCTCTTTCCAATGGATATAAGCACCCTCCCTGGTGGAAATGAATTGCCACTTACCACATGTTCTAAAATCCCTGCAGCCGGGTCTATTTCTAAACAGTGTCTTCTGTATTTCATATTTTTCAATTTCCATCATGACTATATGCCCAATAACTAAAAGTTCTTTGAAAACATTTGATTTGCTGTATCACGCTATCAATATATATCACAATTTTTGATTTTTGAGTATTTGATTGTTTACCAACTTTTTAGTCTTTTTTAATTGAAGGTAACATGTGACCTAAGAGTCCTAATCAGATGTGGAACTGTGCAGTTTTGCCTGGGCTTTGCAACATCAAAATGTTAGGCAGTGAGGACATTTACAAGGTATGCTGCCCTTGAGTGATGTACAGTCTGTACTACACAAATATAAGCCTGGCATATGATAGCTGCTGGGATAGACAACTGTACAAGGGTTTCCTGTATCCAGGCTGGAGCAAGGAGAAATGTCATGTGGCTTATATATGGCAATAAATGAATAGACAAAAGGTTTTAATTTTTATGAAGTCCAGTGTATTTTTTTCCTTCATAGTTCATGGAATTTGCCTATTTAAGAAATCTTTTTTCCACAAACTCGTTATGAAATCTTTGCCTAACACAAAATCACTAAGATTTTCTCCTATAATTTCTTCTAGAAGCTTCATAGTTTTAAGTCTTTTGATTCTAGGTCTATGCTTTTTGATCTGAGTCTCACCGTCACTTCAGGCCAGGAGCACAGTGGCCGGGATCTCTCGCTCGCCTGCAGCCACTGCCTCAAGGGCTCGAGTTTGCATTCCTCTGCCTCAGCCCTCCCGAGTAGCTGGGATTACAGGCCTGCCACCATGGCTAATTTTGTGTGTTATTTAGTAGAGACGGGGTTTCACCATGTTGGCAAAGCTGGTCTTGAACCCCTGACCTCAGGTGATCCACCTACCTTGGCCTCCCAAAGTGCTGGGATTACAGGCATGAGCCACCACGCCCGGCCATCCCCCAGGGATACAGCTTTACAGGACCTCCCACCTTTCTGGAATCAGAGTGGCTCCTTTCGTTAAACCCAACTGCTAGATCTCTAGGTGCCCAACACTGTGGTCCTGTTTGCCCTTTTCAGCTTTCTTTCTCCAGACTTTGTATCCTATTTGTGTTCCCATTGTCTCCTTTTCAGATTGTCCTTCCCTGTTCTCTCATGGTGGCATCTTTTTTCTTCTGAATGACCAGGAGGAACAACTACCCACCAATGGTCTCCCACTTCAGGGAAGTCGCAGTTTCATGGTCAGTCAAGCAGAACCTGTTCTGAAAGGAAAGTCTTTTTGTTGAAATGAGTTTTTCCTTTTTCAAAGCTTGACCTTTAGAAAGGGTCTGCTTTTCTCTCCACACTGTGTGGCAGTAATATTAAAAAGTGTCTCAAAATAGACCACTGGAGGCATATCTGAGATTGAGGAGACTACATGTTGGGAAACCTAGCAGTTTTGCAGGTTTTCCTACTCACCATCTCAGCCTACTGAGATCTCCATGGTATCCTTTGAATCACTTTTCTTGCATGCCCACTTATAAAAAATTATTGAGGTTCACATAACATAAAATTAACCATTTTAAAGTGATCAACTTAGTGGTGATTAATACATTTACAATGTCGCCCAGCCACTACCTCTAATTCCAAAAGATTTCATTTACTTCAAGGTAATGAATCCCTTATTCATTAAGTGGTCTCTCCCAAGTCGGCCCCTACCCTCAGCCTCTGGCAACCACTATTCTGAGTTATTTCACTATGGATTTATCTACTCTAGATCTTTCATATAAATGGAATCATACCATATGTAACCTTTCATATATTAATTACTTTAGCATAATGTTTTGGAGGTTTTTGAGTCACTTATTAACGCTCTATTTTGTTCTCAGTTAATAGAAATCCCTGGTTACCTCATCTGATGAAACTAGTAAATAATCAACAATATTGACAGAAGTATTTAAACAGCAGTGATATCTTAAGGATGGTGATGGATACTGTTACACTAAAACTGGGACATTTCATCATGTAAAAAACTACACAAAATCTCAAACCAAATTCTTCATTAGCAAGATGCTACCATAAGATGTCTTAAGAAAAAGCAGGCAGAAGTGGGAAAAACTGACCACAGCCAAGGGCCAGCTGTGGAGGCCCTCAGACCTGGGAAGGGTAAACGGATTGGAAATCGCATCCTCCCGTCTGTGTCCCCGGAGCACATAAAACCTGGGTGACAGAGTCCAATCCAGCCTTACTGCAGGGATCAGGCAAGAAATGTAAACCCAGTGCTTGAAACCAGGCAGATGCTGTCCAGACTCGCCCTCACTTCCCCACTGCCACCCTTAAAACCTTCTAGAGCCCCATTTGTTTCTAAGGTTTTGTCAGGATTGTGTTTGTTTGGGCTTTATGAAGATGGTATTTTTAGATGAGAAAAACGAAAAGATGGCAGCACACTTAACCGCACAAACACAAAACGTCTATAACAAACGCTATTTTATCTTCAAAGGATAATTATATATAACCTTGAGGAGGGGATAAGGTTTATCCTCATTTTTTCCGTTTCTCCTCTTTTTTGCATTGATAATTGCTTAGAATAAAGATATAGAAAGCAGATCCCAATTTCAGTTCCCCTTCACACGCTGTGCAAACGTGGACAACCAACCTCTGAACCTGTCACCTCTCAGTGGAAAAAGTGGTGACAACGTCCCACCTCAGAGTTATGATGCTCAAAATGAAGCAATATTTGTGAAATATATACACATGCTCGTGGTACGCCAGATCGGTGTTTACGTCCTCGTCAGTGAACGCACCTTTGTTTAGTAAGAAGGGCAGCCAATCAACACTTTTTTTGTCTTTTTCTCGTCTGCCTTCCTCCAGACTGTGAGGGACTCACATGGGACTGTGTCCCATCTCGGTTGTTTGTCAATCTAGTCCTGCTATGTCGTGGGGACTGAGCAGGTCGACTCCTCCCCCATCGCACGTCCAGGAGGAAGAGCGCTGTTTAGGTTTGAAACCTGCAGACTCAGTCCCAACCGAACTGGGCAGACACCAGATCAGCCTGGGCAACTGCAGTCCAGGCTCCGCCCCTCTAAGTCCATTGGCTTATTCAATTCACGCAGGAACCAATGGGCGGAGACGGCAGCCGCGCCGTCTGAGGGCTTAGCAGCTGCCGGCTTATGCAGTGTGCGGCGGCGGTGATCTGAGCAAGTCCTATCTAGCGCTAAAGCGGAGACGCATCCCCCGACCCGAGGCTACGATGAGCACCCCGGCTGTGCCCCAGGACCTGCAGCAGCTGCCCCCTCGAGCCGGTGGCCCAGTCCGCATCTCGGGTGAAAGCTGCGTGGCGGTGGCTGTGGCGGCGCGGCCCAGCGGTTCGGGGCAGCTGGCGCGCTTCTTTATCCTCCTCCCCGGTTTGTGGAGAGTTCTCAACGCGGCGCGTCGACCTCGTCCCGCCGCATTCTTGGCCTTGTAGAACGGGTCATAAAAACAGGACCCGCTGCGTGGTGTTAGTGTGCTGTCGCTGCTGGCTGGGATGGGCCCTCCTAGGAAGGAATCCGTTAGGCTAGGGGAAACGTGCGGAGGTCCGGCCGGGACCGGTGTCGGGACCCGTCCGCAAGTGGCTGGTGCGGTTCCCGGGCCGACTGCGCCTGCGCCGAGTCCTCCGCCTCTTTAACCGCGACTTCTGCAGGGCTGGGGGGTCGGATGCCACCCCCCATTGTATTATTTCCAATTTCACAGTTTCTCCTTCAACTTTATGGAAAGCGAGGGTTGATTGGGTCTTCAAAAGTAATATTGTTATTCCCAAATTCTACACACTAGAGAGCAGAAGAAAGCCTAACCCAGTTCTGGTAAATTAGAACTTTGGAGTCTAGCGCCTCACTTCTACCATTTAGTTTCTTAAAACTTGACTTTCAGGAGCTGTATGTAGAAAATGATGTTCTCCAGATTTTTCACATACGGTAAAGAATGTGATTCTTATGCAGAGGGGTTTTGGGGACCTGTTATGGTAACAGCCTCTTACAAGATGATTTCTCAAAGGCAATACTGAATTCGGGAATTTTCTGTTATATAGATGTGACCTCAAGTGGAATCAGTTTTGGAAGTAAACTCTTCATCTAATCAACAAGATTTATTAGCCGTTATTCATGTTTTAACTAATATTGAATTGTAGCTCTTACCTTTTGTTATCTAGAGCAAAGAAGACAAAAACTCAAGGAACATCTGTTGAGAAGAAAAACGCTTTTTGCACACAAGCAGGAAAATGAGGTGTTATCCAGGTAAGGTCAAGTTTATTTCTTTTCACTTTCACTTCTGTCCAATAAAAATGCAAAGTAAACCATATCTGTCCAATAAAAATGCAAAGTAAACCATATCTGTAATTTTAAATTTTCTAGTAGCCACATTTAGAAAGGTTTTTTAAAAAGTGCTTACATATTATTTTACATCTTTTTGTGGTACAGCATCTTTAAAATCTGGTATCTATTTTTACACTTACAGTACATTTCAGTTTGGTCTGTCCACATTTCAAGACTCAATAGCCACATTTAGCTAGTGGTTACTTATCGGAAACAGCGCAGCATTAGGATCATCGCTTTATTAATTTTTATATAGTCTTCGGCTTGTTAAGTTGTGACTAGCGACCTGCTCCATCTCCGTCCAAGTAACTCCCCGCTCACCTGCCTGACTGAGTAATACAGCACCACCATATGCTCCTGCTAATTTTTGTATTTGCAGCCGCAAACACGAAGCTGGCCTGATCCCTATTCCTGCATCCTTCATTTCTGTTCCAGCATGATATAGGAGGGAGTTGTTTACGCTTCAGCCTAGATTATCGTGCTTTCGGCAAACAAGCCCTCGGCGCCTATCCAGACGTTCTGCCTGTTTACACCAAACAAAGGTCGTATTTCTATTATTTAGCAAAGCTTTTACTCAGTGTGGGGGAGTTCATCAGGGAAGAGTTGGGTGGCCCTCCCAAATGCTTAGAGATTATTAGTTGTAGGTTCAACCCTCCACAGAAATATCTTTATTATTTTGTTAAAATATTTTAGATAGTACATAGCTGTAGCAAAAACAAAAACCCATGAAAGTAGATGAAGCAGAAAGGCAAAAGATCCCCTCACTCTCTAGAGATAACCACTAATAACATCCTTACAGGCTTAGGCCGGGCGCAGTGGCTTATACCTGTAATCCCAGTACTTTGGGAGGCTGAGGCGGGCGGATCACGAGGTCAGGAGATCAAGACCAGCCTGGCTAACACAGTGAAACCCTGTCTCTACTAAGTAACACAAAAATTAGCCAGGCGTGGTGGTGGGTGCCTGTAATCCCCAGCTACTGTGAGGCTGAGGCAGGAGAATCATGAACCCGGGAGGGAGGTTGCAGAGCCAAGATCACCATTGCACTGCAGCCTGGTGACAGGAGCCAGACCCGGCCTCCAAAAAAAAAAATGTCTCAGGTAAAAAATTGTATATACCACCCACACACATATTCAGAGAAGTGTGTCGATAAACAAATAGGATAAAAATTTTAACAATAGGTGGATCCTGGGTAAAGAGTGTATAAATATTCTTTGACCTGTTTTATATTTTTGCAATTTTGTGTAAGTTTGGCGTTCTAAAATTTTAAAAATAATTTCTATCCTTTAAGTTGTTTAGTTTTGTAATAAAACATTTTTATCCTCACAAACTTTACTTTATTTAAAACAAAAAGGTGATCCTAGGTTTTTGGTTTGAATAAGTAAATGAATGGTGATAACCATATACTGAAATAGGAAGACTGAAGGAGGAGCTGGGGACCAGGGAGTCTGTTTGACTATAGTACCAACCAGACACCCAAGCAGATATGCCAAATAGTTGTGTGTCTGGTTCAGGGAGGGTCAGACTGAAGCATAAACTCAGAATGACTGCAAGGCTATGATGATAGCCATTTAAAAACCTTTTGGATGGAATGAAATTACTAGGGAATAAGTAGAGATAATATGGATTC
This sequence comes from Papio anubis, assembly GCF_008728515.1. Taxonomy (NCBI): domain Eukaryota; kingdom Metazoa; phylum Chordata; class Mammalia; order Primates; family Cercopithecidae; genus Papio; species Papio anubis. The sequence goes on along the minus strand of NC_044990.1, from coordinate 30,968,584 downwards.
AGACAGTGACTCTCAACCGCTTATTTAAATAGGGAATCCAACAGGGTCAGGGGTTTATAATACTCTTAATAGGCCAAGAAAATTCTTAAAACGCCCTGTAAAGGCTGCTACTACATTTATTCCTTTCAGAAAACATGTCAGCCGGGTGCAGTGGCTCAAAATCTCGTAATCCCAGCACTTTGGGAGGCCAAGGCTGGGTGTATCACTTGGAATGAGCTCTAGACCAGCTCCGGCCCATATAGAAACCCCTGTCTCTACTAAAAATACAAAAAATTAGCTGGGCGTGATGTCAGGCCTGCATCCTGCGGGAGGGCCAAGGCAGGAGAATCGCTTGAACCCGGGAGGCGGAGGTTGCAGTGAGCGAAATCATGCCATCACACTCCAGCATGGGGACAAGAGCGAGACTTCGTCTCAAAAAAAAAAAAAAGGAAAGAAAACAGATGTCAATTTAGGTGTTAATCACTTCATCAGTGAATATTAAATAAGACAGCCGACCTGTATTGCAGCTTTTCAGAATTAAACAATATTTGCTAGAATCTCTAAAGTATAGATATCCTAAGACTCATTTCAGATAACTCTTCTGAGGGTGGTTTTATAATAAGACAGAATAGGATTAAGTCTCCACACTAGACAGGTGAGTAAGATGGGCTCTTCTTGTCATGCTGAGTTTTGTTTTGTTAGCTAGAAGTTAGCTACTAAGATACCCTGTTAAGTGGCACATTTTTATCTTCTTTCACCATTGTTCAAAATGTATAGTACAGGGTATGTCAAAGTTCTGTACCTTCTCCAAGCTGACAGAACAAATAGGTATGAAAGCAATGTAAACAAAATTTATTAACTACTAAATTATGTCAAATGTAAAATATACTTTTTTTTGTTTTTTTTGAGATCTGAGCTCTGCCAGGTCGCTTTCAGGCTATAGTGCGTGGTGCAACTTTCAGCCACCGCAAACCTCTGCCTTCGGGTTCAAGCGATTCTCCTGCCTCAGCCTCCAGGGTAGCTGGGATTACAAGCATTTGCCACCATGCCTGACCAAATTTTGTGATTTTGGTAGAGACAATCACCTGCTAAGAGATGCTCACAGTCTGCCTCACAGTTTATAGAAGCACCAGGGTCAGTTTCTTGAGGAGGATTTTCTTTGCACACCGGCCCAAGGTGAAAAAACCATGCCTTGAGAAATGATCTCACTCTGTCACCCAGCCTTGAGTGCAGGGATGGGATCTTGGCTCATTGCCTCAACTCCCAGGCTCAAGCAGTCCTCCCTCCCCAGCCTCCCAAGTAGCTGGGACTACAGGCACCCACCACCACACCCAACTAATTTTTTAATTTTTGTAGAGACGGGGTTTTGCTGTGTTGCCCAGGCTCTCTCGAACTCCTGAGGTCAAGTAATCCCTCATCAAGCCTCCCAACGCTGGGCATTACAGGCATGAGCCACCACAACCAGCAGTCCATATTCTTAATGTATCCTAATATACATTAAGCTGTGAATGGCATATGGTAATTTTTGAATCACTTTTGGGAGGGCTCTTTTTTATAAAAGTTTTTTCAATGTAGTACATCTGTTACTAAGTACTTAAAACTAACCCAAGGAGGTATCACTAAAGGTTATTTGAAGACTTGTTTGAATGACTTGAGAATGATTTGAAATAAGATTATTAAGTATTTACAAATTCTGTGGACAGAAAGTGTTAGGACTTTTAGAAAATATCTTTAAATTCCTCAGCCATTTGTTTACACTTTTTTTTTTTGAGAGATGGAGTCTCGCTTTCTGTCACCCAACCTCTGCCACCTCCAGGTTCAGGCCATTTCCTGCTCAGCTCTCCCTAGTAGCTGGGACTACAGGCCCCTCGGCCATGCCCTGCTAATTTTGTATTTTAGTAGAGACAGGGTTTCACTGCACGAGCCAGGATGGTCTTTGATCTCCTGACCTCAGGATCTGCCCACCTCTGCCTCCCAAGTGCATTTACAGGCTTCAAACCACTGCTACCACCTTTTACACTCTATTAAAAGCCAATTAAGTTTTGCTTAGGGCTGGGCGTGATGGCTCACACTTGTAATCACAGCACTTTGGGAGGCCATAGTAGGCAGTTCACCTCAGGTCAGAAGTTCAAGACCAGCCTGGCCAACATGGTGAAATCCTGTATCTACAGTAAAATACAAAACAGTTGCGAGGTGGCATAGCCTGTAATCCCAGCTACTCAGGAGGCTGAGGCAGGAGACCCGCTTGAAACCCGGGAGGCAGAGAGGTTGCAGTGAGCCGAGATCATGCCACTGCTCTCCAGCCTGGGTGACAGAGCAAAGACTCCATCCCAAAAAAAAAAAAAAACTTGCTTAGGACAAATTTTAATTCAGGTCTTTATTAAATTTAAAATTAGTAAGTCAGTTAATTGTTAACATTGCCCTCTTCTTCCTCCCCAACAGGAAGCCTCCTTGGTACAGGATTGATTGATTAATCATTTTGTTTGTTTTTAAGTAGTAGAGGTCGGAGAGTTGTGACATCTGAGGACCAAGTTCAAGAAGGGACTAAAGTGCTGAAACTTAAAACAAAAATGGTAAGATGTGGACATAGCACTTAAAGGACCTCTTTCCGTTGGCCTTTCCTAAACACTTTCAAATACCCTTTTTAGGGCTGATAAAGAAAATATGAAGAGACCTGCAGAGAGCAAAAATAATACAATAGTGGAGAAAAATTGCATTCCTTTAAAACCTTCAAATGAACTAACCAATTCAACTGTAGTAATTGACACGCATAAATCTAAGGATAATAATCAGACTCCGCATTTGTTACTAACTGAAGGTCATCCCCAAAGTCAACATATGACATCAAGCCAGGCATTTCACCTTAAAAACAATGGTAAAAAGAAACAAATGACTACAGAAAAACCAAAGCAAGATGCTAACGTACCCAAGAAACCTGTGCTTGGATCTTATCGTGGCCAGATTGTTCAGTCTAAGATTAATTCATTTAGAAAACCTTTACAAGTCAAAGATGAGAGTTTTGCAGCAACAAAGAAACTTTCAGCCACTATCCCTAAGGCCACAAAGCCTCAGCCTGTAAACACCAGCAGTGTAACAGTGAAAAGTAGTAGATCCTCCAATATGGCTGCCACTACTAAATTTGAGAGCACTACATCTCAGAACACACAACTTGTGCGACCTCCTATTAGAAGTCATCACAGTAATACCCAGGACACTGTGAAACAAGGCATCAGTAGAACCTCTGCCAATGTTACAATCCGGAAAGGGCCTCGTGAAAAAGAACTATTACAATCAAAAACAGCTTTATCTAGTGTCAAAACCAGTTCTTCTCAAAATATAATAAGAAATAAGACACTATCAAGATGCATAGCATCTGAAGTTGTAACCAGGCCTGTTTCATTGTCTAATGATAAACTGATGGAAAAGTCAAAGCCTGTTGACCAGCGAAGACATACTACAGGAAAAGCAACTGTTGATAGTAGATCAGCTCAGCCCAAAGAAACCTCAGAAGAGAGAAAGTAAGTAGATGTAATTTTCTTTATTACCTTAGTTTTCAATCAAGTACTGTTTGTAGATTTGGCTTATAATTTCCTTGACTGCATTAGAATTTTCCTTCATGGTTTCTCTTCTGTCGTATGCAGGCAAATTTGTATTGTGGATCAATATGACCTAAAAGTTTTTGTGTTTGAATATGTTTTCTAAGGTTGCTTTTTTAAAATCTAAGGTAAATGCTTTAATAATAGTTGGGAAATACTTTATAATCTCAAATCAAAAAATGCATTAATGGAATCATTGAACATAATTGACCTTGATATGTTTAATATTTCATCAAGCTTGAGAACTATATATATGCCACTAGAGTAAGATTAAAAATAATACTTTTTTTTTTTTTTTAACTTTTCCTCTATTTGACAGAGTTCTGACAGCGATTTCAAAGTAATATTTATATCTGCTTCTAACTATAGAGCTTCTTGGTCTGAGTGAGGGATGCTGGCAAAGTGAAGAGTTCTGCGCCCCTAACTCAGTAGTTATTTCCAGCATTGTTCGAAGGGCAAAATGAAAACCAGTTGGTCTTCACTCATGGCATGAACAAAGATTATTTACTGAAAAAGTAAACAACACATTTTCTGAATGCCTGAACTTGATTAATGAGGTAGAGTCTTTATATTTGCTTAGCATTTTATAGTTTGCAAATTACCTTCATAAACATTGTTTCATTAAATCATATTGTCAGTCTTTTTGACCAGGAGATGTTGGTAATACTATGTTGACTTAACATTAACTGTGAGATTATTTTAACAATTACTTAATTGTGAGATACACTGCTTCGTTCATTAATTGTGAGCTTATTAGCCTTTAATTGACTACATTTTGCATTGAGTTCATATAAATATACAGGTTGAGTATCCCTTATCCAAAATGCTTGGGACCAGAAGTAACTGAAAATGTTTTTTGTTGGATTTTGGAATATTTGCATGTACATAATGAGTTATCTTGGGGATGAGATCCACAGAATCTTGTACGTTTGTTTTTTGCTTTGAGACAGAGTCTCACTCTCACCCAAGCTGGAGTGCAGTGGTATGATCTCAGCTCACTGTAACTTCTGCCTCCTGGGTTGAGGCCATTCTGCCTCAACCTCCAGAGTAGCTGGGATTACAAGCGTGCACCACATGCCTGGCTAATTTTACTTTAGTAGGGACAGAGCCATGCTGGCTGGTGGCTGGTCTTAAACTCCTGGCCTCATATGATCCACCCGCCCAGCCTCCCAAAGTGCTGGGATTACAGGTGTGAGCCACTGCGCTCGGCCTCATTTATGTTTTATATATAGCTTATACATGTAGCCTAAAGATATAATATTTTTTATAATTTTGTGCATTAAACAAAGTTTGTGTACTTTGAACCATCAGAAAACTAAGGTGTCACTTTGTCAGCCACCCATGTGATAGTCTGATTGTTTGGCACCATCATTCTCACTCTACATTATGCTACCAATAAGTACACTATTCTCTTTGCACTTATTCCTCAATATCAATTACTTAACAGTTTAAAAAAGAAGCACATTAATACAGCAGCATATGTTCAGAGTAACTAAGCAGCACAGTAGCATCATCAGAACACCTGTATCAGCTGTTAGACAATAGCAACAACAAACAGCAGCATGTTTTCAATCTCCATCTATGATGTTGTGTTTAATTAAGAGGCATTTTACACTGTATTTTATTTTTTTAGGTGAGAAGAAACATCAGAAGCAGTTGAAGGACCAGGAAGTGGGTCCTCTAGGATAAGGAGTCATTCTGCTGGATGGCTTTTTAAGATGTTTACTTCAGAGTCACTTGTCTCATTAGCAGTGGTTTTTGTCTTAGAAGTTTCTGTTTGATTTTATAAAGGAACATGATATCTTTTTCTGTTCTGAATAAATGCTGCTCTAGTTCTTCAATAAGCCTGTCATGTTTTCACCTTGTCACCTATAGGTACATTGTCTGCAGTGTCAATGAAGGTCATCTTCATTGTGATGTTGATACTCAAAAGTTTTCGATTTCAGATTTTGGATTTTCAGATTAGGGATACTCAACCTGTATCAAAGGGATAATTGGATTTTTTTACTGAATTACAAATATTTGATTCCTCTGAGATAATTAATGTGTAATACCCTGAGGTGATATTATTGCTTCTAATATTTTGTTTCTTACATCTATTCATCATATTTACACATTATTTCTTACGTTCATTACACATTTTACCAAAGACTAGCAACACAAATGTGGTGTGAGTCATTATTATCACAGATTAACTTACCTAAAATACTCAAAAAAAATCACATTCATCTGGCCAGGTGCCTACTTCGTAATCCCAGCATTTGGGAGGCCGCGGGCTGATCACCCAAGTCGGCTTGACCAGCTCACAACATGGTGAAACCCCATCTCTACTGTACAAAAAATTAGCTGGGCATGGTGGTGGGCACCTGTAATCTCAGCTACTCGGAAGGCTGAAACAGGAGAATCGCTTGAACCTGGGAGGCCAGAGGTTGCAGTGAGCCGAGATCGTGCCATTGCACTCCAGCCTGGGCAACAAGAGCAAAACTCTGTCTCAAAAAAAGAAAAACAGAAACAAAAACCCATTCATCTAAGCCAACATCATGTTTTTGAATTTATTGCAGAATTTTGCTATTTAGACCAAAATCCTATGGAGTATAATAATCAGCTCCAGAACAATACTATGTTTAATAGTAGACAATATCTTTGTTTCCTGACTGCTCTTTAATCTTGTTTTGGTCACCCACTAGTATGTAAGATCCATAACAAAACTGAATTCAAGGTATTATTTCAAACCTTACTCTACTCTTCATGAGTATCTTGTAACTTCTTGTGGTTCTGAACACTTGTGGTTCTGAACACCAGTAAAAGTTACAATCAGGAAAACTGATTCTCTAATAGAACAGAATCAGAGTTTATTTCTGCTCAGTTGAAGTTTTTCCTTTTGATACTAGGAATTTTTTCTGCCCTACTATTTAACTGTATGTAACTCTGACATAAACCATTACAGATTCATTTTAATCTTAATATCAAAACCTGACGAAGACAATTAAGAGGAAAAAACACACTCGGTCTGCAGGCTATTCTGACTCATAAACATTTGGTTTAAGGTATTAACAAATGGAATCCCTCAATATATATGAGAGAATAAAATCAAGACCAAATAAATGTTCATTTTTTACTAATAAATGTCTCAACTAATATTTCATTTTTTTGTTTTATGCTTATGACTATCTTTATCATTGATCTTGACTATAGTAGGCTCAATTATTGTTCATAGTTTGTAAGCTAAAAAATATTACACACATTATTTCTTGCTCTTTTAGGGATGTCCAAAAGAAGACATACTGGTCACACTGAATGACCTGATTAAAAATATTCCAGATGCCAAAAAGCTTGTTAAGTATTGGATATGTCTTGCACTTATTGAACCGCTCACAAGTCCTATTGGAAAACAGCCATGTAATTCATGAGCTTCATTCTGGCAGGGGCTCAGGTAAGATAAACATTTGCTGATCTTTACGATTACAGTGTAGCAGACAATTTGGAATTAATTTGAAACACATCACAACATAGCTTGAGAAAATTGTGGTTGTATATGCAGTAGTTGAAAATGTTTAAAGGCCACAAAGATTGCTGTTTGTTAGCCTTCTAAGTCTTTTATTCCTGTACTGGGAATAGTCAGACTTTAGAAAGTGGGTATAAGCTGAAATGTATATTTAATGAAACTTCCTGCATGAAATGTCTTAGCATATTATTGTATGCATTTCCTGGTTGGAAATCTGGAAGACTGAATGTAATATTAAAATTTGTTTATTGAATATAAAGCAAAAGGAATGAAATTAGCTTTTTAAATGTTATCAAGCTCTCTTGGTTTTGTGAGAGAACTCTTTCACTTTAAGAGTAAACCCAGGCCGGGCACGGTGGCTCAAGCCTGTAATCCCAGCATCCTTTGGGAGGCCGAGATGGGCGGATCACGAGGTCACCGAGATCGAGACTTCAACTCCTGCCACACAGTGCAAACCCCGCCTCACAAAAATAGAAAAAAACTAGTCGGACGAGGTATGGCTTCAGTCCCAGCTACAGCTGAGGCAGGAGAATGGCGTAAAACCTGGGAGGCGGAGCCAGTGAGCCGGAGATCAAGGGCCACTGCGCCCAGCCTGGGCTGGCAGAGCAAGACTGTCTCAAAAAAAAAAAAAAGAAAAAGAAAAAAAAAAAGTAAACCCAAATGTACTGCTATATCTACACTACAGATTTCGATCCTGTTCAGATACAGAAAATGCTACCAAACCAAGGTTTCTAACATTACGTCTCTATAATGGTTTGATACCATACTCCTTACCTCTTCCAGCCTATTGATACACAAAGCTTTGGGTGTAGAATAAATCATTTCTTGAGTTTAGTGGTTGGTTGGTGGATACATGTTCTTAAAATATGTTTCGTTTTAATCCAGGTTTCTCAGAAACAATATTCTGAGATTGTTTTACATAGATAATTTTTAAACTCCTTTTTTTTTTTGAAAACGGAGTTCGGCTTGTCACCTTAGCTGGCCGCCAGATTCTTCACTGGGTGTTCACCCCGGCTTACGCCATTCTCCTGCCTTCAGCCTCCCGAGTAGCTGGGGACTACAGGCTCGGCCAACCGCCTCGCTGCTTTTTGTATTTTTAGTAGAGACAGGGTTTCACCCTGCGTTAGCCAGGATGGTCTCGACTCTGATTCATGATCCGGCCTGCCTCGGCCTCCCAAAGTGCTGGGATTACAGGCTTGAGCCACCGCGCCCGGCTTAAACTCCTTTTTTTAAGAAAGATGTATTCACCGTTGTCTCAACAAAATCAACAAATGCTATTTGACTTTTCACTTAAGTAAAAAATCAGATATTCAGCAGATAGTCTCTCAGTGGCTATCATGTGTAAAACTCTTTTCAGAATGGTAATTATATTTGATAGATGCTACCTGGAAAGGAGTGTTAGGCCCCTACTATGTTGTATCAGAAGGGACATTACTTAAGGGCAACTAAGGACAGCAAGGATGCAAAGTTGGAGCCAAGGCTCACATACAAAGCAATAATGTAAACGGAAAGATACAACACCAGAGGAGAAGCTGCTGGAAAACAAGAATCAAAATTAGCCAAGATGGCTGGGCACAGTAGTAGATACCTATAGTCCCAACTACTTGGGAGGCCAAGGTGGGAGGATTGCATAAGCCCAGGAGTTTAGGCAACACAGACCCTATCTCTTAAAATTAGTGGCCAGGCATGATGGTTCACGGCTGTAATCCCAGCACGCTGGGAGGCAGAGGTGGGAGGATCGTATGAGTCCAAGAGTTCAAGACCAGCCTGGGCAAGATGGTCAGACCCCATCTCTGCAAAAAAAAAAATTTAAAGTTTTTTTGGTGGTAGACAGTTGTGGTCACAGCTATGCGGGAAGCTGAAGTGGAAGAATTGCTTGAGCTCTAGAGTTCAAGACCAGTGAGCCATGATTGTGCCACTGCACTCCATCCTGAGTCGACAGAGCAACACCCTGTCTCAAACAAAAAAAAAGCCGAGAAAACTGAAAGCAGGATAGCTGAGTAATTCAGGACTAAGTTCTGGAACTAAGAATGTGAATTAGACCTTCCCTAGTCTTCATTGTGTTGGATGGAACATAGTAAACGCTATACAGCCCGGATAACAATACTCTAATAAATTGCGAATGAATATGTTAAGATCATCAACCTTAAGCTCTTCAGAGATACATTTCATAGCATATGAAACAAAAATATAACCGTAGACTTAAATGTAGGAGAAAAGGGGCAAGGCTTAAGTAAAATTATGGAGGAAGAAATAAATGTATCTATCGCTAAGCATGAAAATATACTGTAATCCCAGCTTTGGGAGGTTAAGGTTATAATCATGAGGTCAGAGACAGTCAGCCAGTAGAAACCCTGTCTCATTAAAAATACAAAAATTAGCTGGCATGTATAGCCTGTAGTCCTTAGTTAATGAGGCTGAGGCAGGAGAATCACTTGAACCTGGGAGGGCGGAAGTTGCAAGTGGTTTTGCATTGCCCCCGGCCGCATCTCTGTAGCTCCACATAGACGAGACTGTCTCAAAAAAAAAAAGAATTCTATCCTTCATTTTTAGTCTATAAATTGGAAAAGACAGCCATTTTTCTTTTATTTTTCTTTTTTCTTTTTTGAAAATGGAGCTGTGTCGCCTAGGCTGGGAGTGCAGTGGGCGCAATCTTGGCTCACACTGCACATCCGCCTCCTGTTCACGGCATTGTCCTGCCTCTTCAACCTCGAAAATTGGAACTACAGGTGCCTGCCCCCACACCTGGCTTATTTTTTTATATTTTTAGTAGAGACAGGGTTTCACCATGTTACTGGTGATGGTCTCACCCTCGACCATGATCCCACTTCGGGCGGCCTTCCAAAGTGCTGGTCGGCACGCGGAGCCACTGCGTACCAGCCAAGACAGCCATTTTTCAATCTTAATTATTAAGTGGTCTGAGAAGCGTGGTTTAAGAGCCACTCCCTTACTTTAAAATACGGTATGAAGTTTTAATCACAACTTGGATACCTAGTTAATGTCAGAGAAAATAAAACTTACACGGATCTGCTTTATTCATTTAAAAAATTAAGCCTATTGAAGAGATGCGACACACGATTGTAGATATTCTAACAATGAAGAGTCAAGAAAAAGCTAATTTAGGTATGTTTTAGTTCTTTTATTTCCTTCAAGTGAATTGTAGTTTTTGTTGTTGTTGTTTTTTAACTTTTAAGATCAGGAATACATGTGCAGGATGTGCAGGTTTGTTATAAAGGTAAATGTGTGTCATGGGGGGTTGTTTTACAGCTTATTTCCTCACGGAGGTATTAAGCCTTGTGTCCATTATTTTTCCTGATCCTCTCCCTTCTCCACCCTCCCATGTGCACCAGTGTGTGTGTTCTTGAGGTGTCCATGTGTTCTCATCACTTAACTCCCACATGCAGTATTTAGTTTTCTGTTCCTGTGTTTGTTTGCTCAGGATAATGGCCTCCAGCTCCATCCATGTTCCTGCAAAGCACATGATCTCGTTCCTTTTTATGGCTGCATAGTATTCCATGGTGTGCGTGTACCACATTTTCTTTGTATCCAGTTCATCATTGATGGCATCTGGATTGATTCTATGCCTCTTTACATGTGATTTAGTGCTTGTAAACATATGCTGCATGGTCTTATAGTAGAATGATTTTATAATCCTTTGGGTATATACTAGTAATGGGGATTGGCTTCAGATTTGAAAAGTATTTCTGTCTCTAGGTTCAGAGTGAACGCCACACTGCTTCTCCACAATGGTTGAACTAATTTACTCTCCCACTAACAATGTAAACGCATTCCGTTTTCTCCACAACTGTGCCAGCATCTGTTATTTTTTGTCCTTTTAAGGATAGCCATTCTGACTGGTGTGAGATGGTATTTCGTTGTGAATTGTAGGTTTATTGTTTCTTTGCTGAATTAGTTTTTCTTTTATCTTTTTTGATTATTAAAATATATAGGTTGTTTTCTTTCCTCCTACTTCCGTTGACCTACCTCTGAGATAAAGTGGCTTTATGTAGTATTTTTAATCAGGAGATCTGGCTCAATATTTAGATTTGTCACTGAATGTCTGTGAAAGTTGCATCGTCTCTCTAGGCTTTAATTGTCTGCCTTAAAAATGAGGCAGTTTGACTACATATCTAGACTTTTCACCTGTTACATTCTGTGATCTGTTGTGTTGGCTAGAAGAGCTCATTCAGGAATTCTCTTTGCTGGGGATAGTAGATGGAGATAAGAGATTCATTAGTTGCCAGTCATAAAAACATTTTAAGATTCAGATAAAGTTTATGCCAGTTGATATGACTTTAGGCAAAAAATACCCTCTTTTCTGGTAAAATACTGATTTTTGCGGACCATTGAATGAAATAATATAAAGTTTCATAGTTGATGACACATAGAAAATTCATTAAACTGTAGTCATTACTTAACTTTAGAAAAATGGTTTCCAATTATTTGCTAAAACCATATATTTTACAGTGAACAAATATTTTGAGTGCATATTATATACCATCGCCTATGTATCTAGTTGTTTTCTTTTTATTAATTTTAACAAGAGTCAAAACAGTTTGAACTTTTTCTTTCTTTTTTTTTTTGAAAGAGTCTTGCTCTGTTGCCCAGGCTGGAATTCAGGGGCTGCCACCCCGCTCACTGCAAACCTCCCGGGTTCAAGCCGGCCCCTCCTGCCTCAGCCTCCTGAGTAGCTGGGATTACAGGCATGCGCCACCAAGCCCGTCTAATTTTGTATTTTTAGTAGAGATGGGGTTTTGCCATGTTAGGCAGGCTGGTCTTTACCTCCTGACCTCAGGTGATCTGTCCACCTCGGCCTTCCAAAGTGCTGGGATGACAGGTGTGAGCCACAGTGCCCGGCCAACAGTTTGAACTTTTTGAGCCCAGAACAGCATAGCACTTCTTTATGCAAATTAATTTAAGATGTAGAGATCTAGGTTGAAGGGCTAAACCTTAAAAAAAAAATTGAAGAGCATACTAAAGTCTCTCTAAATTGCCTTTCCGGCTCGTGGCTCACGCCTGTAATCCCAGTGCCCTGGGAGGCCGGCGGGCAGATCACCAGGTCAGGAGATCGAGATCATCCTGGCCAGCACAGTGAAACCCTGTCTACCAAAAAATACAAAAATTAGGCTGGGCGTGGTGGCGGGTTTCGTGGACACAGCTACTCGGGAGGCTTGAGGCAGGAGAATGGCTGGAACCTGGGAGGCAGAGCTTGCAGTGAGCTGAGATTGCCTATGCCCCAGCCTGGGCGACAGAGCAAAAAAAAAAAAAAAGGTCTAAATTACATCGCTATGTATTTTATCACATGTATTAACTGAAAAAAACAAAAGTCTGGTCATTGGTGTTAATATGTTAATGGCTGTGCTAATTACTATGCTAATGGCTATGTTGGAGGTCATGCTTCTAATGGCAGTGTGCTTAGTTCATCAGGGATTATTTCAATTTATGGTGACTGCTAATATGTACCAAGGTAACATACGGAACATCTATATGATCTGATCTTACTAGTAGTATTTAGTGAAGGAGCTTGAGAAGCAAGGAGAGAAGGGGAAACCGAGGAAAGACTAGTATACCACAAACAAAAGGAGGAGAAAGCTTGGCAACAACCCAGCCCCGGCAAGCACGTGGCTCATGCCTCTCAACCCAGCACTTTTGGGAGGCCGAGGCGGATGGATCATGAGGTCAAGATTGAGACCATGCTGGCCAACATGAGATGAAACCCCCGCCTGTTCACAAAAATTAGCTGGGCTGGTGGCACATGCCTGTGTCCCCAGCTACCGGGGCTGGAGGCAGGAGAGATCTTGAACCCGAAGTGGAGGTTATGTGAGCCTACACGCACTACCTGCACTCCAACCTGGTGACAGAGTGCGAGACCTCGCGGTCAAAAAAGAAAAAAAAAAAAAAAGAAAGAAAAGAATAACCGCCCTGTCTCTTTATTCATACAAAAGCTGTTTAAGTGGAAATTCAAATTTCATAAAAAGGTCTCTTATAATTCTGTCTCTGGAGATACGTGGAAAGATGAAAGCAGTATTCTGATTAAGTTGCTCTTCCTATCTTATAGGATAATACTAGTTGGTGTTTTCTAGCAAGTATAATATTTGATTAGTCTTTAGATGGGGGAAGGAGCTATCCATAAACTTGGTTTTCTTAAATGTATAATTGTAAGTTCTGGATATAAAACCAATTTCACAAATCAGTGATTTGTGAACAGCAAAAGACCGTAAGTGGTCAAAGTAGTTCAGAAGAGGGTTAAAAAAAAAAAAGGACAAATAATAAGAAACAAGCACCACTTCACGTGGGTGTTTCACAGCTACCTCAAACACAAATAGCCAAACTTGAACACATAATTTTCCCCTAAACTTGATTCTTCTTTTAGTTCTCTGTCTTAATGAATGGCCCTGTCTGGTTGTCCAGGTCAGAATCTTGGTGTGATTGTTTACTCCTTCTTTCTTTCCCAGTTCCCAACCCTTTTTCCCCAGCTGATCAAATTCAGCATCAACTGGACAATACCACTAATTCCTATCCCACTCTTTCTATAGTCAAGATGACCTGCACTCTTACCTAGACTATAACAGTGGCCTTCAAACTCAAGTTTCCTGCCTCTCTGCTCTTGCTTCATTCCAATCCATTCTCAACACTGCAGCCTAAATGCTCTGTCACTCATCTGCATAAATCCCTGAGTCCAGCCTCTTCTCTTTCCCTCTCCCCTACATCCCTGAATTTCTCTTTCTTTTTTTCCATTTCCTGAAAGGGGTTATACTCTCTTTTCCCTCCAGGTCTCTCCTCGCAAGACACCTCTGCTTTTTCTGGCCCCTACTTATCCTTTAGACTTCAATTCAAATGTCACTTCCTTGGAGTAGCCTTCCCTGATGATTTCCCTGATATACCATCCCCTCTCCTCTCAGCCTAGGTTTAGTGCACCTTGTGCTCCTTTTTCTCCCTCTACGTACACATTTGATGCATTTGATTGTTTCACGGTTGTTTGTCCTGTCTTTGCATTTCGCGGGAACTCAATAGATAGCAATGTCTGATACCCTGACCATTGAGCTCCCAGGCACGCAATGCCTGGCACATATTTGGCACTTAAATATTTGTTGAATTAATCTATATTCTTTTCTCTCTTCTTCAACTTCCACTTAAAACTGTCGTGCAACTAAAACTTCTTAGTAAAAATTTTTAATAATTTTCCTAATAATTAAATCCAGAGGTTTTTTTCAGCTCAGTGGATTTATCTCACAAGTATTTCCAGCCTAACATGTTTTGTTTTGATCCCTTTGTCTGCCCTCACTGCATTCCCATACCCAACATCCTTTTCCCATACCCAACATCCCTTTCTCCCACAAAAGAAAAGAAAAACCCTTCTCTGGCATTTATGACTCTTAAGAAATTTTAGACAAGATGCTCCTAACACATTTGCACACTCATTTCTACACAGTCATGCATTCATTTGTTAATAAGTTCTGGACTTGGTGGATGTGTGGCTCAATGCCTGCAACCACCAGAGGGCCAAGGTGGAAGAATCGCTTGAGGTCAAGAATTGGAGACCAGCCTTGACAACATAGTGAGACCCCATCTCTACCAAAAAATGTAAAAATTAGCTGTATGGTGGCACACACCTGTAGTCCCAGCTACTTGGGAGGCTTTGGCAGGAGGATCAATGGAACCTGGAATTTGGGGCCAGCAGCTAAGATTTATGCCACTCCATCCTGGGTGTGATGGGAACAGCAGACACCCTGTCTCTAAAAAAAAAAAAAGAATGTTCTCAGAAATATTTCTCAGATTGGACCCTTCCTTCCTGTTCGACCTCTTCCTTACTTAGGCTATTACAACAACCTTGTCATCTTGCCATCACGGATTGTTACTTTTCATTCTCTGCCATTCTAGACAGTCCTTTACATTGACCAAATTTAATTATATCTGTCTCTGGTGAATTGTTTTTACCAACCTTCTTTCATATAAAGCTCATTAAAATCCAGCTCTTGCTTACCTATCTAAGCTCAATACCTTCTGCTCCCACTCCTAACCTTGCTCATCTTGCATTCTAAACATTTACTCTTGCCTTTAATGTTATATATTAGATCGCTTTCTTTTATGTGCCATATGAAGGTTGTCTTCCTTGGTCTTGGTCAAGTACTCATTTTTAAGACCCAGCCTAAATGTCGCTTGTCAAGCATTCCCTAACCATCTCCCTATAGCAGAAGCAAAGTTAGTTGTTTCTTTTTGTGGGTTTTAATAATCCTTTTGTTCTATTTCATATGTTACTTCTTTTCTATTTATAAATATTATTTGTTATGTTAGTTGGCAGCAGAAGTATTTTATGAGCGGAAAAGGAATGTCTTAGATGGCAATTGTGTTCTTTTATTTTGAAAATTTGGCCAACTAGGAATACCTTTAATGTCTTCTGATTTTGTTCTTAAAATTCAGCCAAAAGCTTAATCTATAAATATATCTTCTATAGGAGAAAATATGAGAAGGCCGAAAACGCAAGGAAGTCAAGGAAGTCAGTATTGGCATATTAGGTATGATGTAGATCCAGAAAAACTGGAAATGGAGAGTAAACACCATAGAAATTTGCTATTTCAAGATTGTGAAAAAGAGCAAGAGAACAAAACCAAAGATCCAACCCATGATGTTAAAACCCCCAATACAGAAACGAGGACAAGTTGCTTGATTAAATATAATGTGTCTAGTACGCCATACTTGCAAAGGTAAACTTTAAAATGTACCAAGGATTTCGGTTTCTCACGTTTGTATACAATATGGCATTTAAAAATCTTTGAGATAGCTTCAGATTACAGCTACCGCGTGTTAATATAGAAAAGTTTTCAGGCCAGGCATGGTATCTCATGCCTGTAATTTCAGCACTTTGAAAGGAGGCCAAGGCAGACAGATCACTTGAGCCCAGGAGTTCAAGACTATCCTGGCAAATCCCCATCTCTACAAAAAAATTACAAGGGCAGGTGGTGCCTGTAGGCCCAGCTATCTGGGAGGCTGAGGTGGGAGGATCACTTCATCTCAGGAGGCAGAGGTTGCAGTTAGCCAGGATCATGCCACTGCACTCCAGCCTGGATGACAGAGCAAGACCTGCCCCAGAAATCAGTGAAAAACAGATGCTTTAAACAACTAGAATGTCATGAGAACATTTCACCTCTGTGAATACGTAAGCTACTTCTACTATCCATTTGCCGTATGTTGAAAAAGAAAACTTTTTTTTTATTTTACTTGAATCTGTGTGTTATTAATAAGAGTAGGTTTTGGCATTCAGGAATTAGCCAGTTCTACAGATACTCAGGTATCTATCACAGTAGGCTTTCGTAATGACGGATTGAGAAAGTAAAGTTTCTCACTAATGAGCCAGGTACCCCCAGTGCTATCAAATTGCATGCTTTCACGGTTACAACACAAAGCCATAGTATGGTACATATCATGAAAGTACAGAGTAAAAATGTTAACATGTTTTTGAACTCTGGGAATATTGTTTTAATTTTCAGTGTGAAAAAGAAGGTGCAGTTTGATTGAAACAAATTCCGCATTTAAAGAGCTGAAGTTTTTAACACCAGTGAGACGTTCTCGACGTCTTCAAGAGAAAACTTCTAAATTGCCAGATATGTTAAAAGATCATTATCCTTGTGTGTCTTCATTGGAACAGCTAACGGAGTTGGAAAGAGAAACCGATGCTTTTGTATGTCACTCTAATGCAGTATGACATTGTGCCTATGCAATATGAGTAATGAAATACCATAAGAGAAATAAAGCTCTTATAGGGAACGGGGTTTTTATTATGTGTGGGGTAATTTGTTTTGAGTAGCTTTATATTGCCCTTAGGTCTGGAGTTGGCCATGTACCTATGTATCCTAAGTATTCACGGCAGTTAGCTCCTTTATTAACATTCATGTTATGGCAAGAGTTGTCCTGCTGTGCATTGGAAAGCTAATCCCACCTTGTCAATCTCAACCGACTGTTTTTTTTTCTTTAAGATAGGTAAATTTTGTCAGCTAGTTTACTATGTTCCTTGAATATAAACAGGTTATAATACTACCCTGTTCACTTTACTAAATATAAGTACAGTAATGATGCATCATTAGCAAGCGAGGCATTTGAAAGTCGTGTATTTGCTCTGACATGTTTTTTAAAAGTGATGATGTACCTCTGCCTTTAAACAGAATGCTTTTTTTTTTTTTTGGCCTTTCTTGGATCAATCAAAAATTGTATAGAATGACTCACTTGGAGTACTAAGACACAGGAGGTTTAGCTTGCTTTCTTACCAAATTCATGTTACCCAGACTTGTGTTCTCTTGTGTCCCTTGGACTGTCTGTTGATTGATGAAAAGTGTACTGTCACTTTTTGTCAGTAGTAGTCTGTGGTCTCGAGGCCTCTTTAGATTATAATTGGGGTCACCAAGAAGGATACTACTCAAATGTTCCCATTTCTAAGAGAGAAGATGTTTCAGCAGGTGCGAAAGATGCCAGATTTAGTGGTTTAACTTCTGTAACTTCACTTGATAGATTTTAAACAATTAGAATGGAGTTCGGGAAAGAATATATCATACTGAATACCAGTCATTCTAGCTTTCATTGTTACTTCAAAACATGGATGTATTTATCATTTCGTCGGTTCCCTGTAAAGATAAAAACCTTCACCGTTAGTCATGTCCTGAAACATAGAAGGGCCCGCCATCAGTTTTTCTCTCCACAAAATAAATAATTACTGGAAGTTTTGTTTTGTGGCGGTTCCAACCCGATAATTGAGTATGCCATATCTGTCAACTCTGCAGTTTCAAATAAATGACTTTTTATCTGCAAGTGACATTTTAAAAACTGCAATGTGGTTGAAGATCTACGCTTTATCATGCTTTATAAGTCTATTCCATTTTGTATATCTCTTTCTTGGCTGTATTTTGACTTCTCGCGTTCTAGAGAGTAGTATTCTTGTTCTTGTGCACCTTATATACACCTAAAATATCTGTATAATGATGTTTCAATGAAGTTTATTTCAACAATTATTTTATGAAATGCAGTTTAACCACAGTCAATGAATTTTAGCTTCCCTTTGAAATATGAATGGTGATTCACTTTATGTTTTACACTCGAAGCATGCTTAATGGTATATTTTCAAAAATCATCAGTTCATCATATAAACTTACCCATCTTTTCACTAAATAAAAAACATGTCTCATGCTTTTTTTCATATTTGACCCAAAATAATGCCATTTTGAAATAAAGTTCAAGCTTTGATACACTCTCAGCTTTTTAATATCCATAAGGCACAGAATTACTGTCTTGGCAGTAGCTTTGTTTCAGGAAGAGGAACCACAGAGAGGGGGAAAATCTGTCTCTAAATAGTCCTAGTTCTAACATTCAACCAGAGGTCTTACTCCTTTTCTGATGCTTAAGGACAGCTATGTTATCTCTCCCCTAGGTTTGTTCCAAGCTGCCCATGCATACTGCAGTATTAAGCATCCAGTAGAGGAGAACAGGGGCCTGCTTGATCTCTCCTCCTGCATGCATAGTACTTGAAACCCTGAGTTCTTCAAGGGAAATTCCAGGTACCTAGCTAACCTCAAAACAAAAAATGGATGCTTCCTAATGCAGCGTGTCGTTTGATTCCCTATTGAAATGAAAGATAAATATTCTAATGCTTGTGTTCACATCCATGCCTCTATGAAGCCAACCACTGTAACGTAATCTCCCACAAGGGGAAACAGGGACTCAGACTCTGAACTACTCCATTCTTTGTTCTCCCAAATTTCTTCCTGAGGCCTTGTGGGAGAATCACATGCCCACAGGCTTGACCCACATGCCTTTGTGCTGACCCCAGGTTTTGACAGTTCTACTCTTTATCCATTGCAAAGCTCTGAATTCCCTATGACCAAAGCCTTACTCAGGTAACCACCTTTTGGGCCAAACCAATTATGTCCTATGTATTGATTACTTTATGATTTTGTCTGTAACTTCCATCTCTTCAAAGGTGCCCCGCTATTAAAACTCCTGTCTTTTCAGCTGGGCTTAGTGGGTTTCACGCCTGCATCCCAACACTTTTGGGAGGTCGAGGCTAGGTGGGGCCGAAAAGGGTGGAGACTCTGAGTAGCTTTTGAGAGTCATGGGTGCCCACCACCATGCCCAGCCACTTTTGTATTTTAGTAGAGGTGGGGTTTCGGCCATGTTGGCCAGGCTGCTTGAACTCCTGACCTCCTCAGGTGATCCGGCCCACCTGCACCAAGTGTTGGGACCAGACCTGAGCCATCAGCCTGCCTAAAAAAATTTTTTGGGGATACTAAATTTCTTGTTTCGAAGAAATGGTACAAATCAGTACTGGATATGGACGCTTTTGTACAACTTATAGAAGGTAAAGGATTAACCCAACATACAAAATCTGCCTAGTGACTAGGGAAGTCACCGTGATGGCTATAAAATGGTTCTGAGGCTTAGCTTTCATTGTCACTGTTCTCAGGTGTGCTTGTCAAAGAGATACTCTGCCAAGCCTGACTGGGTGTTCTATCTTGCCAAGTTATCACGTATCTTTCTTTAATTTTATTACTTTCAATCGTCATCTCAGGTAGGTTCAATGAAACAAATGAGGGTCCTTTTTACTGAAAAATAGTTTGTGCGGCAGTTCCAGTAGTGACTGATTCATTTTTTCCAAATGCAATGCACACTCACCCAGATTCAGGCCGCTTCCTCCCACCCCAGTCCTCATAGTCTGGCTCTTTGGATACCCCAGCGAAGATTCGGCCACCTTAGTTGTTATACAGCTTCACCAGTTCTGCATGTCTTCTCTCATGAGATTGGCAGGAAGAAAGTATTTGGCAAAATCTTCTTCAGGGGCCACATCATCAGCGTCACAGTAAGACATGGATAAACGCTGAGGGGCGATCAGGCTGATCTGGGCGTGTTGATGGCAGCCTCTGAGTCCTGGTGTTAGTTCCCGATGACCCGCGAGGTGACGTGCTCGTCACGGCGGAGGCTAAGGCTGAAGTGGCATGGCATGGCTGCACCAAGAGGAGCGCCAGCGCGTAGCCTGAACCGGGCGCGGTAGAGGCACGAGGTCATGGCAGCCGGGATGGGGACAGGCCAGCCGCCCGAGCACTGTTGAAGTGGTGGAAACCTCAAGACTCTCTGCGAAGAACGTCTGGCCTAAAATATTTTTAAACAAGCAAGAAAGGATTCAGTTTACCACTCATAAATTTATCTGAAACTAATCCTGAAGGTTTTATTCCAGTGGGAAAAACAAAAAATCTAGCCAGGCATGGTGGCAAAAACATACCTATAGCTCCAACTACTCAGTAGGGTGAGGCAGGAGAGTCACTTGAGCCCAGGAGTTCAAGGCTAGTGTACACTGTGATCATGCCTGTGAATAGTTCCTATACTCCAGCCTGGCAACATAGCAAACACTGTCTCTGGAAAGAAAAAAAAGTAAGTCTGAGATGTTAAGAAAAGGGTTAGCCACGGGAAGAGGATTTGCTCCTAGTGTTACTGACTCCAACCCTCCCTATTTTTCCTTCCTTGGAAACGAGCGAGACTCCATGCCCACAGCCAACGGCTCCTGCTGATGTTCTGTCACCAACTGGGCGGCAGTCTCTCCCTGCCTGCCTCTTCTCAGGATGCCACCTCTGCTGCCAGTGGTGGTGACTGGTGCCTCCCATCCTGCTGCTACTGTTGCCAAGCAAAGCTCCCCTCAACTGCCAAACAAGGTCAGGCTTCTTGGTTACTATAAATTAATTGAGGCAGTACAAATGTATGAACTTAAAAGTTCACTATTTAGCTCACAATGATATAATTACAAGTAATTAAAATTTTACTTTTTGTGAGTTTTATACCATAGAACCACTTTAAAAATAATTTTTCCTTAATAATAAAGTAATATATGCTCATTATAGACATTTGAAAACAAAATTGCTCCATTCCTGTTCATCAGCTTGGCGGTACAAAAGAAATACTATTTGGGTCAATAGTACCTGGCTGGGCACGGTGGTTTATTCAATCCAGCAGGCTGGGGAGGCCAAGGTGGGTGATCACCTGAGGCTGTGGAGTTCAAGAGCAGGGCCACCATGAAATCCCATCTCTACCAAAAAAAATACAAAAAAATTAGCCAGGCATGTTGGGATGGCTTCAGCGTCCCAGCTACTGAAGAGGTGGTGAAACATGGAACCCCGGGAGCGGAAATGCAGTGAACGCACGCATCTACTGCACTGCTCATGATAGAGGGAGGGATCGCCTCAAAAACAAAAACAAATAACAAAAAAGAAATTATAATAAAAATTGAATAGAAACAATTTAATGTAGTTCAATTTACTGTACATGTGTTGTTGAACAATTTGAAGATTTCTTTCAGATACCCATGACACTTCAGAGTGTAACTTCTAAAAATAAGCTGTGCTTCCCTACAAAACCCAAAATATAATTATTTATACCTAAGAAAGCAATTCCTAAAAAAACTAATATCCAGTCTATTTTCAGATTTCCCCAAGTGCCCACAAAATGTTTTTTATAGCCCTTCTTTTTCTGATTCAGAATCCAATCAAGATTCATGCATTGTACTTGATTATTCTTTCATTCTACATTAACCCCCACATACCCTTTTGTTAAAAATGACATTTTATCTTCAAATTTGGATAGGGCTATTGTCCTGAACGTAGATTGCCCCTCATTTTTTCTGAACTATCTTCAGGATGTTTAGATAAAACAGCCTTAGAAGGTGAAGATATCTCCCTCTGCAGCAAAGTAATTTAAAATCTTTTTATTGTAAAGCAAAGAGCATATGTACCTACCATTAATCAGGTAGAATGCTCAGTAGTGTTAAGTATATTCACATTGTTGTGGAACCAGTCTCCAAAACGTTTTCATCTTGCAAAACTGAAACTCTGTACCCATTAACCAACACCTCCCCATCTCCTCCTACCTCCTGGCAACCACTATTCTGGCTTTCTGTTTCTAGGAATTTGAACACTTTAGGGAGCCTCACATGAGAGAAATCACACAGTATTTGTCTTTTTGTGACTGGTTTATTTCACTTAGCATGATGTCCTCAAGGTTCATTCATGTTGTTTCATGTGCTCTGAACAAGTCCTTTTCTTTTCATGATGAATAATATTCCATTGTATATTTACAACATACATATTGTATGTTGCAAATATGCCACATTTTTCTTATCCATTCATTTATCATCAAACATTGGTAATGCTTCCATCTCTTGGCTATTGTGAATAATGCTGCTATGAACATGGCTGTACGAATATTTCTTTGAGATCCTGCTTTCAATTCTTTTGGCTATATGCCCAGAAGTAGAATTACTGGATCATACGGTTATTTCTATTCTTAGTTTTTTTGAGGCACCACCATGCTGTTTTTCACAGCATGACACCATGGTACATTCCCACCAACAGTACGTTCAGCTTGTCGCCAGCTGAGGCGCAGTGGCGCACCCTGGCTCACTGCAACCTCCACCTCCTGGGTTCGCTTATTCTCCTCATTCAACCTCCGAAAGTAGCTGGGACTTTATAGGCACGCCACCACGCTTCGGCTACTTTTGTATTTTTAATAGAGACAAGGTTTCACCATGTTAGCCAGGATGGTCTCGATCTCCTGACGTCATGATCCACCCTCCTCAGCCTCCCAAAATGCGAGGATTACAGGTGTGAGCCACCGCACCCAACCTCATTGTGTTTTTGGTTTGTATTTCCCTAATCATCAGTGAAGTGCTTGTGGGCATGTGTATATCTTCTTTGGGGCAATGTCTTTTAGATCTTTTGCTCATTAAAAAAAAATTGAGTTGTTTTTAATTGAGCTGTAGGAGTTCATTGTATGTTTGTATATTAATCCCTTGTCAGATGTTTGATTTACAGATATTTTTTCTCATTCTGTGCATTGCGTTTTAACTCTGTTGATTGTGTTTTTTCATGCACAGATCGTCGATTTAATATATATAGTTTTAATTTGAGATATTTGAAAACACTTTTTCTCACACTGACCACCTTGGTTTCTAATAATATCAAAATATTTGATTTCTCCTAAAAATACACAAAATAGCCACAAAATCAAAGTGCCACGAAGTCCCATACAAACTCCCAACCCCAAATAATGAAGATACACCAAAATTCATTCAAAATTCTTGTCTCTGTGTGGCTATATTACCAATTCAATACAGAGTTTCGTAATTCATTTCAGTCTGTTTTTAATTTTAGTTGCGCCTGAAGTCTTTTGACATGGAGTCTCAAGACTGTCCCCTGGGCTGGAGTGTAATGGAGTATCGCTCACTTCAACCCTGCCTCCCGGTTCATGATTCTCCTGCCTCAACCCTGGAAGTAGCTGGGATTACAGACAGCTACCACGCCGGGCTAATTTTTTGTATTTTTAGTAGAGATGGGGTTTTACCATGCTGCTTGTGCTGATCTCGAACTCCTAACTCGTGGATCCACCTTGCCTTGGCCTCCCAAAGTGCTGGAATTACAGGCGTGAGCCATCATGGCCGGCATTGGTTTTTCTTTAAATATGTGAAATAGTTACATGTATTAAAAAGAAAATGTCTATAAAAAGATATATTCAGAAAAGTCTTGCTTCCATTCCTATCTCTTTTACCCCATTCCCCAAACTCTTACCCCAGAGGTTTTTTATTTGACCTTCCAGTATACATTTATGCAAAATTAAGCTATATATTTATATGTTTATATTTATATTCTTATTTCCCCCCATTCCTTACACAAAATATAACAATACTGGAATCTTGAAGCAATTTACTTTAAGTGCATGAATCTTAAACTCTCTATTTTAAAAAATCTGCAAATAAGGGTCATAATAACCTCATGAACTTAAGAAATTGTTTGTTCTAAATGGTAGATTATGAATACCTATTTAAAAATAAGATGGACATGAAGGATATTCATTATATCATCATGGAAATGTATTACTATCTTACATTGGTTGTTCTTATTCTCCTTCCCTGTCTACGGTAAATATACAGCTGCCTGAGAGAATGGATTTACAAGGCTATATTCCCACAGTACTTGGCTCATAAACCAGTTTCCCATTCATCTCATTGTTTTACAGTTATTTATATATCTTTTCCCCTAATAGTGTGTGAGCTCTGAGAGCAGGGATCATATATCCTATTCTTTTTAGGCTGCCTGTCGCGATGCCAGGGGAAAGTTCATTGTCTTTGGAATCTTGGCTCTATCACTTCCCAGCTGCATGAGTTTTGTGTGTGTTACTTCACCACTGTATCCCAGCTCTCTATTTACAAAAAGTAATATCCTCTTGCAGGACTCTTGATAACACTAAATGAGACCGTGTAAGTAAAGGGCTCCATGAGTGGTCCAGCATCCTCTGAGCTTCCAATGCTATGGCGTCAATATTTTGTTTGTTCCTAGATTCAACTTCCCTTTCCACTGTGACATTAGCTCTTTTGATAAATTCCTACATTAATGCTTTTGTTTATTAGCCTGTATCCTAAACTAGAATAAAACCACCATGATATGCCTTTCTTCCGTACTTGCCTCTCTATTGAGTGATGTCTTTCTTTTCCATTTATAGCAAAGATGGAGTTAGTGTAGAGGGTGAGTTGGTAACATCTGTTTCACAACTCTAGGGAGCAACATTCTCACAGACCAGGGTCAAAGATGGCTCCTGAGACACTGTGCAACTTGACAGCCTGGCTTTCTATCCTCCAACCCACACATCTATCTGCTTCGCTGTTTTCACTTTTTCTTTACCTCCTGGCTCCGTGTTTAGAACTCATGCCTTTAGCATCAAGCTTCTTGGAGAAGTTATTTACTCCATTGCTCCCCTTTTATTAGCAATTTTCTTCTTCTTTTCCATTCACTCTTCAATTAATTGCAGTAGTCTAGCTTTTGGTTTCCCTAGATTGAAACATATCTCCAGTAACTGCTTAATTCTCAAAGCCTTTGCACTTGCTCACTGAAACTTTTCATCGCTCTAAAACATTGCATTCATACCTCTCCCAACCCCAATTCCATATCCCTTTACCTGAGGATTTTATTTTTCACATACTGTCTAATACATTAAATCTTCACATATTTATATGCTTATTGTCTGTGTTCCCTGCTAGAATGTAATCCTAGAAGGCAGGGACTTTCCTTTTTTTTTTTTTTGACACAGAGTTCTACCTGTCACCCAGGTTGAGGAGTGCAGTGGCATGATCTCGCTCACTGCAAGTTCACTCCCAGGTTCATGCCATTCTCTGCCTCAGCCTCCTGTGCTGGGACTATAGGCCACCACCACGCCTCGCTGACTCTTGGCTTTGAGTAGAGACGTGTTTTCACCGTGTTAGCCAGCATGGTCTCAATCTCTTGAACTCGTGATCTGCCCACCTCAGCCTCCCAAAGTGCTGGGATTACAGGCATGAGCCACCATGCCTGGCCAGGATTTTTATTTCTTATTTTGTTCACTGCTTTATTCCAGTGCCTTGAATAGGAGCACCTAATCGGTGCTTCATGCATATTCACTGACTTGAACAAATAAATGCATTTTCTTATCTCCACATTCATTGTGTCCTTTTCCATGTCCTCCTGACTTCGGAGGGACACTTGACACTTGCTTCCGTGTACTTCCATGACCAGACTCTCTCGTGGGTTTCCTCCGGCTGCGTCACTTATTTCCCTTTGCCAGCTTCTTTTCTTGTTACTCTTAAATATTGGCCTGTGTTGTCCTTGTTATCTTTCTCTTCCTATTCTATGCTTTTCCAGACAAGCTTCTCTACACTCGGGGATTCGAATACCATCCACAAGGTGAAAATTCTCAAGCATGTATTTCCAGCTCTTGACTGTGCTCCTTCCATCATTGAAATGGCCCCCCACATCTTAAATCACAACACATTGTTTTCTCCCCAAACTGCTCCGTATTTAGGTTAAGAACCAACACACAACTGATTCCCCAAGTCAGAAACTCAAGAGTCACCTTGAACTCCTTGCTCTCACCAGCATTCTGAAGCAGTAGGACACCAAGCTGCCGTGTTATCCCGGCTCGCTCTCTGCCCACTGCACCATCTTATCATTTCTAGCTCGTCCTGTTTCACTCACTCTCTAAAATTCCCTTGCCTCTGTCTTGCCTCCCTCTAATTCATCCCACACGTGGCAGCCAGAGCATTCATTTAAAAATGCCAAACTGCTCATGCTTCTCCCCTTAAAGAGTCCCCCTTTTCGTGATTCTCAGCTGTCTGCAGAAATCATCCAAACTTCTTGGCACAGTATGGAAGGCCCTTCAAGATCTGTCACATCTTCTACCCTGACGCAAATATTCTGCATATGGTATGGACTACTTATAATTCTTTAAAGAAGCCACACTCCTTCTTATGTCCTTTATACATGCTGTTCCCAGTGTACTTTGTACATGCTGTTCCCAATGCACAGATGCTCTTCCACGCTTTGTCTATCTGGTGACTCCTACTCAGGTCTTCCCTGATATCCCCAGGCAGAAACAGAAGATTCCTCCGCGTCCTCTCCTACAAGTACTTCATTTACAGCACTGATTGCATTGGCAGGAATTGCTTTTCACATGTCTATCTTCCTGAAGCATCTGTGAGCCCCAGGAGGGAATAAACTTCATTCTAACCATCTTTTTGAACTTTTTTCTTGGCATAGAATATTTATTCCAGTTTATTAAGTTGAACAATAACAATACTACTCTTCATCATCACCTCACATTTAACATGAAATTCTCATTTAAAATGTTTCTAAGATACTTTCTCGGTGGTCCAGGATTGGGCGGTTGCTATTCAGTGCAGAAAGGAAGATGCCATCTGAGTGTGGTGGCAGAGTGTGGCTTGTCACCCACCAAGAAGCCCGAGTTATTGTCTCTTGGCCTCTATGGACTTTGTGAGGCATTTAATCCTTCAGGCTTCAGTTTCCTTAACTAAAATGAGGAGACGAATAACCTGAGTTCTGAGATTAAACAGAAAAGTGGAACTAAAGCCTCAGCCATACTCTGTTTTGGCAACCAATTTATAAGTTTTACCATCCTAAAATAAGCTCTGTGTATTTTGTGCAATTATAATTTTGTATATTCATTTAATGTGTACCGGAGTTGTAGGCAGTCATTTTATTATTTTTATTTTTGTATTTTTTAGGGTCTCACTCTGTCATCCATCCTGGAATGTAGTGGTTTGACCATAGCTCACTGCAACCTTGAACTACTGGGCTCACGCAGTCCTCCTGCCTCAGCCCCCTGACTACAGGCATGCGCCACCATGTCTGGGTAATTTTAAAAGTTTTAGTAGCAATGAAATCTCACTATGTTGTCCGGGCTGGTGACAAGCTCCTGGGCTCAAGCAATCCTCTTACCTCAGCCTTCCAAAGTTCTGGGATTGTAGGCATGAGCCACCACGCCTGGCCGTAAGTGGTCATTTTAGATCCTAAACTCCGTAAGGGCCAAAGGCCGTTTGACTCTCCACATATGGTTGAGTAGAGTACCTGCACTCCATATGTATTGGCTGAACTGTCTTGTATAGTGTTCAGAATACCTTCATAGCAATTTCAGAAACACAAGATGAGAAGTAGATTTGCTGTGATTTTAGTTATAAATAACAAGGAAAAAATGTTTTGCTCCTGGTAAATGAAAGGCACCAGTTTATCCAAAGGACTGAGAAAGGAAACTGATGCCTTGATCTGCTAAGTCCAAATCCTTTTGGTAAAATAGGGGTGGACAAATGGAAAAACCTGCCCTAGATGCCTCTGTGATATTTTCGTAATGCTCAGAGCAGGTGCTCTGTAAATACCTGTTGGATGAATGTTGCGTGACTGCAGTTCCTCTGTAGCTTTAAAGAGTTCCTAAGAGCAGCTAGCCATATCCCTTAATAGTACCTTTCTGCTGACAGCAGCCAGCTATGTATGCTGTTAGTACGGTTGTGAGATGATGAAGCAGGAGAGAGGTCAATTCTGAATAAACATCTAGGAATTTAGTAAGAGAAGTTGAGCAAAGAGCTGCATAAAACAGCTGTGGACACCAGTTAATGTAAACTTCATTCAGCTATACTAACTTTTTGAAAAACAAAGGCTGATGCCTGGTTACCTGAGCACTGACTCAGGCCCACAGGTGAATTTTGGACAAAACATTTTAATTTGCATTCTTTTTTGGCGGGCCAATACAATCCAGTTTTCCAGAGTTTCTAACACTCCCTATTATCTTGCTTTACTCATTTACATAACCTGTAAATCTCCTGAAACTTCTTCCTGGCTTAGAGGAAACTGAAACTAGAAAGAGAAACCTTTGGATGGCAAACTGGTCTAAAGTTACAATTTAGTCTTCAAAATTGGTTTAAGGAAGCTTTCAGAGTTGATGGGCATGTTTGTTTAAAATTTGTTTTAAAGATTTGTTTACTGCTACGATCTGTGAAAGACTTAAAAAAGAAGGGCTCATGACGAGTAAGTGTCCAGGGCCCCTTACAGATAGGCGTATTTTCATTAAAAATTGTTGGCCCGGCGTGGTCTGCCTGTAATTACACGCAGCTCACGCCTGTAATCCCAGCACTTTAAGAGGCTGAGGCGGGCGCAGCACGAGGTCAGGAGATGGCGACCATCCTGGCTAACACGGTGAAACCCCGTCTGTACTGAAAAAAAAGAAAAAGAAAAAAAAAATTAGCTGGGCGTGGTGGCGGGCACCCATAGTCCCAGCTACTAGGGAGGCTGAGGCAGGAGAATGGCATGAACCCGGGAGGCGAAGCTTGCAGTGAGCCGAGATCGCGCCACTGCACTCCAGCCTGGGAGACAGAGCGAGACTCAGCTTCAGAAAAAACAAACAAACAAACAAACAAAAACAAACAAACAAACAAAAAGTAGCCAGGCATGGTGCTGGGCGCCTGTAATCTCAGCTACTCAGGAGGCTGAGGCAGGAGAATTGCTGGAACCCGGGAGGCGGAGGTTGCAGTGAGCCGAGAGCTCACCACTGCACTCCAGCCTAGGCTGACAACAGCAAGACTCCGTCTGAAAAAATTAAAAATAAAAAAAGAATTGTTGATTTTGTGCATTCTATGTACCAGCCTAGGTGTGTAGATGTATGGCACTTCACAGAATTTGCACAACTGTGGGAGGCTCAAAGAGTAAGAACTTACTCAAGGGTACCCAAGATTCACTGAGGCAGAGCAGGGACTCATCCATCTCCTGATCTCGGCTCCCTGTTCTATTCATTGCTCCACGAGGTAACACATGATTTTCTACTGTATTGGGCACTGAAAGAAGGTACGCCTGTAATCCCAGCACTTGGGGAGGCCGAGGCAGGCATATCGCTTGAGGCCAGCCTAGGCAACATGGTGAGATCTTGTTTCTACAGAAAACACAAAAATTAGCTGGGCATGGTGGAGTATGCCTGTAGTCCCAGCTACTTAGGAGGCTGAGGTGGGAGGATCGCCTGAGCCCGGGAGGGCGAGGCTGTTGTGAGCTGTGATCGTGCCACTGCACTAACTCCAGCCCGGGTGACAGAATGAGACCCTGTCTCCAAAAAAAAGAGAGAGTGATAGGAAAGGAGGGGAGAGGAAGACAGCAAGTTCATAATTTCTTTTTTTTTTTTTTTTTTGAGACGGAGTCTTGCTCTGTCTCCCAGGCTGGAGTGCAGTGGCACCATCTCTGCTCACTGCAACCTCCACCTCCCGGTTTCATGCCATTCTCCTGCCTCAGCCTCCTTAGTAGCTGGGACTACAGGTGCCCACCACCACGCCCTGCTAATTTTTTTTTGTATTTTTAGTAGAGACAGGATTTCACCGTGCTTGCCAGGATGGTCTTGATCTCCTCACCTCGTGATCCGCCCACCTTGGCCTCCCAGAGTGCTGGGATTACAGGCGTGTGCCACTGCACCCGGCCCATAATTTCTTATCTTTTCTTTCCTTCTTTTTTTTTTTTTTTTTTTTGAGACAGAGTTTCACTCTGTTGCCCAGGCTGGAGTGCAGTGGCATGATCTTGGCTCACTGTAACCTCCACCTCCTGCATTCCAGCAATTATCATGCCTCAGCCTCCCAAGTAGCTGGGATTACAGGCGGCTGCCACAAGGCCCGGCCAATTTTTGTATTTTTAGTAGAGACATGGTTTCACCATGTTGGCCAGGCTGGTCTTGAACTCCTGGCCTCAAGTGGTCCACTTGTCTCGCCGTCCCAAAATGCTGAGATTACAGGCATGAGCCACTGCGTCCAGCCACAAGTTCATAATTTCTAATTGAGCAGCCTAAAAAAGGTCTGCTGCAAGATTTATAATAAAATAAAAATAAGTGACATTTATTGAGTGCCTACTATATGCTGACATTGTCTTAAGTGCTTACATGTATTAAATTAACTCCCTTAATTCTCACATCCACTCTATAAGGTATTATTCTCATTTACAGATAAAGAAAGTGAGGTCCAAAGAAGTTAAATAACTTTTTTGCCCAAGTTAAGGAATGTTTGAACCAAGATTTGAACCCAGGCAGTCCAACTCCAAAGTTTACATATACATAAGCTATGTTGTAGCCATTTGCCTTTTATTTCATGGAGGGTGGAGAGGAGGAGAGGTTATAGACAGTAAATTAAATTCTATCCTGCATTTAAAATTCAATGAAATATTTCTGCTTAAAAGTCAATGATGTAATCTTTATTGGTATTTTCATTAACATTCATCATTTTTTGGATATAAGCATCCCATTATACAAATGTTCAATTCTTTTGGAGAGTTCTGGAACTGTAAATTATTTTTTGAAGCTAATTAGATGGAGACAGGCTTTGTTTATTAGAAAAACAAGAGAAAAACCATGGGCTGTGCAGTTTTCAGCAGAAAAGTCACAGCCCCCCTTCCACAAAGCCACCATCTGTTTCTACTCTACCATCGCAGAATCCAGATGTTCTCATCCTCCTAGCAAATGCTTTTCAATTGGAACTTCTTGTTCGAGCAAATCAAAGCAGAGCAAAGTTTTACATAGATTGGACTTTGACTTTTCTTGAGTCATCCATTATGAAAAAAGTGCAAGGCAATTCTGTTGCTTTCATGCTGTGGTCTCAGTCAGCAACACAGACCCGTCATTTACTATATTGAACTTCGATTTTTGTATCTCAAGGGAAAAAAAATTTAAATTTTAAGTCCGAGGTAGTATAGAAAAGAATCCTTCTAAAATAATACAGGAATCGAGAAATTGCTATGGGGTCCCTGCCCACAGTTTTAAAAATAACATTACAACAAGAGTGGGTTTTTTTTTTTTTGATCTAGCTTTTTAAAAACCAATTGATTATGAGGATTCATAAGGTGATATTCACAAGTAATGATTGTTGAAAGTTGTATGAATAAAAAGAGGATAGACATTAGCGAGTAATTTTAACTTAGTCTCCATATATTTAACATGTGATTGAAGAATAAAGGAAACTTTTGAAAAAGAAAAAAGTTGCTCCAGATTCCTAACACCTTTTTAGTTTTGGTATTCCTTTCCACCCTGTGACATTGGTGCATAATTAATGGATATAAGGCAGGACAAATGTATAGTGCTAAAGTTCTATTAGTTAGCTTAAGTTTCAGGACCCACCTTGTAAGACAACTCATGTGAAGCAGGAGACATCCCCCTGACCCTATTTAAAAACAAATTTTAGTACAATTTGCTTATAGAAAATTCGTTTATGTTCTAGAGTTCAAGAGGGTATAGTGACTATTAAACTCAATAGCTGTTTGCTTCTTTTTTGTCGAAGTTATACAGACTTGGTAAAGCTTATGTCTGGCAGTATTGAAAAAGCAAGGCTGGTAAAACCAACGGCAAGGCTAGGGGATGATTGTAAATTTTGGATGGGCTAGCAGCCATCCTGAGATGGTTTTGCTACAGTTGGTGGTGGTGTGTCGATGATAGGACATGCTAACAGAGGACAAGAAGGGTGACAAGATCCAGCTGGAATCAGCTGGGCCTTGAAATCAACCTGTAGAATGACAGATCTATGCAGAAGTATCTGCAAGTCCATATACTACTTACATTTAAGGTATTCTAGGATGTTAAAGAAACAAGTAGCCAGTGTTTGTACAAGAACTCAGGACCACTATTTTTATTTCTAAATATTAAAGATAAATGGTTATCCTGTGGGCATTGAAAGGTTAACTCCAAAGACACTGGTCTGCCTGGCATCTACATTAGGCCACTGGTATAAATAATGCCAGCTAACAAGCATTGAGGCATTACCATGTGTGAGGCACTGGTGAAGATACTTCATGTGAATTTCATAATTTAATCTTTTTTTATTGTGGTAAAAAATACATAATATGAAAGTTACCATCTTAACCATTTCTTTTTTTTGTTTTGAGATGGAGTCTCGCTGTTGTTGACTTGGGCTTGAGAGCAATTACACGATCTCTACTCACTGCAACCTCCACCTCCCGGGTTCCAGCAATTCTGCCTCAGCCTCCCAAGTAGCAATTCTGCCTCAGCCTCCCACCACCACACCCTGCTAATTTTTGTATTTTTGATAGACACGGGGTTTCACCATATCGGCCAGGCTGGTCTCGAACTCCTGACCTCAGGTGATCCACCCGCCTTGGCCTCCCAAGGTGCTGGGATTACAGGCGTGAGCCACCACGCCCGGCTCATCTTAACCATTTCTAAGGGTACAAGTTCAGTGGCCTTAAGTACAGTCATGT
Source organism: Papio anubis (assembly GCF_008728515.1). NCBI lineage: Eukaryota > Metazoa > Chordata > Mammalia > Primates > Cercopithecidae > Papio > Papio anubis. Next base: position 30,935,933 of record NC_044990.1, on the reverse strand, counting down.
TGTACAGCCAGTTGCCAGAATATTTCATCCTTCCAAACTGAAACTCCATATCAATTAATTCCTCCATTCCTGTCCTTAGCCCCTGGCAACCACCATTCTACTTTCTGTCTCTATGCATTTGACTACTCATTATACCTCACATAAGTGGAATCATACAGTATTTGTCCTTTTGTGACTGGCCTATTTCATATATATACGAATACACACACACATACACACACACACACACACACGCACTGCACGCATGCACCATTTTGTTTATCCATTGATAGACAATAGGTTGCTTTTACCACTTGGCTATTGTGAATAATGCTGCTATGAACATGGGTGTGCAAATCCCTCTTCAAGATCCTGCTTTCAGTTCTTTTGAATATCTACTCAGAAGTAGAGTTGCTGGATCGCATGGTAATTCTATGTTTAATTTTTTGAGGACCTGCTATACTGTTTTCCATAATGTCTGCACCATTGTACATTTCTACCAGCAATGTATAGGCCTTCCAATTTCTCTGCATCCTGGCTAACACTTTTTTATTTTCTGTTTTTGTTTTCATTTCTTAATAGTAGCTGAGAGGTTTTTCCTGACTCCAAATACACGGAGTGTTTTCCACACCAACAACCAATTCAACCAATTCTCTGGCATCAACTGGGTGTCCAGTAATTCAGTTCAGTTCTGATATGAACTTCTGAGGTTAGCACAGACCTCATAGGTTAAGGACTCCTTCCTATTAGACTGTCCCCATTTTGGTTGAAAGTCGCAGGGGTCACCAATATTTCTGACTGACCAGCTATAAATTTGGAGTTTCCGCAACTCCTCAGGCTTGATAATTCACTGGAATGGCTCACAGAACTTAGGAAAACACTTTACTAAACATTTAGCTGTTTCTTATAAAGGATTCATTCAACCCAGGAACAGCCAAATGGAAGAGATGCAAAAGGCAAGGTACTGGGTGGCGGTTGGGGGTGATGGGACGGAGCTTCCATGTCCCTTCTGGGCACACCACTCTCCCAGCACCTCGATGTGTTCACCAACCCAGAAGCTCTCTGAACCTCATCCTTTAGGGGTTTGCTTGGTTTCATTATGTAGGAAAGATTTATTAAATCATTGGCCATTGGTAATTAAGTTTAATCTCAGGTCCCTCCCCCTACTCCAGAGACTAGGGAGGGAAAAGGAGTGGAGGTAATGGGAGTGGCTGAAGTTTTAATGATGTAATGCCCTGGTTGGATTTTCTAGTGACTGACCCCCAACCTGAAGGTGTCTAGGGGCCCCTGCTTTGAGTCATCTCATTAGCATACAAGACAGTAAATTCCAAGAGTTTTAGGAACTTTGTGCCAGGAACCAGTGGCAAAGACCAAATATTTATTTTTTATTATACCATAGTAGCCATCCTAATGGGTGTGAGGTAATATCTTACTGTGGTTTTGGTTTGGATTTCCCTAATGATTAGTTATGTTGAGGAGTTTTTCATGTGCTTGTGGGGCATTTATGTGCATCTTCTTTGGGGAAATGTCTATTCAAGCCCTTTGCCCGTTTTTAATTTGAATTATCTGGTTTTATATTGTTGAGTTGTAATTCTTTATGTATTCTAGATATAACCTTTTATTAAATATATGTTTTGCAAATATTTTCTACCATTCTGTAAGCTCCTTACAAGTCTGTTAATCAGGTCCTTGAATGCACAGTAGTTTTCATTTTACATAGTTTGATTTATTCATTTTTACTTTTCTTGCCTGCACTTTTGGTATCACATCCAGGAAATCATTGCCAAATCCAGGGTCATACAGCTTTTCCCCTATGTTTTCTTCTTATCGTTTTTATAGGTTTAGGTCTTATGTTTAGGTCTCTGATTCATTTTCAGTTAATTTTTGTATATGATAAAAGGTAAGGGTCCAACTTCATTCTTTTGCATGTGGATATTCAGTTTTCCCAACACCACTTGTTGAAGATATTGTCTTTTCCCCATTGAATGGTCTTGGCACCCTTATCAATCATTTTTTAATCTTTACATCCACTTTGTGAGATAGATGTCTTCAGATGAGGACACTGACACCCAGAGAGGTTAAAACGCTGGTCCAAGGTCACATTGAGTAAATTGTGGAGTCAAGATTATAACCTAAAGTAAAAACTTTTGTGCATCACTGGACACTATCAGCAGAGTAAAAGACAACCCACGAAGTGGGAGAAAATATTTGCAGATCACACATCTGATAAGGGATTATTATCCAGAATATAAAAAGAAGTCTGAGAATTCAACAACAAAAAGCCAAACAATCCAATTCAAAAATGGGCAAGAAACTTGAATACATGTTCCTCCAAAGAAGATATATAAATGGCCAATAAAAACACCTGAAAAGGTTCTCAACATCCTTAATCATTAGAGAAATACAAATCAAAACTACAATGAGCCACCTCTTCACACCAATTAGGATGGCTGGTATCAAAAAACAGAAAACAACAAGTGTTGGTGAGGATATGTAGAAGTTGGAACGTTTGTGTATTGCTGATGGAAATGTAAATGGTGCAGCCGTGTGGGAAAACAGTATGGCAGTCCCTCAAAAAACTAAACATAAAATTACTCTATGATCCACTTCTGGATGTATATATATAAAAGCATTGAAAGCAGGAACTCAAATAGATATTTGTTTACCAACATTTTTAGAAGCATTATTCACTGTAGGCTAAAGGTGGAAATAACCTTAATGTCTACCGACAAATGAATGGACAAACAAAATATTATATATATATATAATGGAATATTATTAAGCCTTAGAAAGGAAGGAAGTTCTGACACATGCTACAACATGGATCAACTGTAAGAACATATGCTCAGTGAAATAAGCCAGACACAAAAGGACAAATACTGTATGCTTCCACTCATATGAGGTACCTGGAAAAGCCAAATTTATAGAAACAGGAAGTAGACAGGTGGTTGTCAGGGGTTTGGGAAGGGAAGAATTGGGAGTTCATGTTTAATGAGTAAAGAGTTTCATTCAGGAAGATGAAAACGTTTTGCAGATGGATGGTGGGGATGGTTGCAGGACAATATGAATGTACTTAATGCCACTGAATTGCACATTTAAAAATGGTTAAATTGTAACCCAGGCAATTTCCTCCACAGCCTACAGTCTTAACCCCAGTATTATAGCTGCCTCTCTGGTGTGTGGCTTCTTACAGATTTTCAACTACCATTAATGTGGTGGGTGCCCCGCCTCATCCACTGAGATGTCCTCTTCAGCCTGACTATATGGAAGTCCAGTCTGACTTGCATCTGCTCAGTCTTTTGGCTTTGTCTTCTGGATCCCTGAGATGTCCCAGCCAGCGGAGATCAGAATAAACATTGGTAATCCCTTAGATTGGTATTCTGGTTTTCCCTTATTACTTGCTTTACTTTATCCCAGTCAATCTGGCTTTTAGAACTGTGCTTTTTGAAGTTTATCCACCATTTTTAGACATTATGTACTGGGAAGAGTCACTCATGTTTAGTTCTCAATATTGCCTCTCAATTATCTGAGATGCTCTTTTCTAATATTACTTCTAACACTTGGGACTCTTTTCTAATATTACTTCTGGGCTAACATGGTGAAACCCCATCTCTACTAAAAATACAAAAAGTTAGCCAGGCATGGTGGCAGGTGCCTGTAGTCCCAGCTACTCGGGAGTCGGAGACAGGAGGATCACATGAACCTGGGAGGCGGATGTTGCAGTGAGCCGGGATCACACCACTGCACTCCAGCTTGGGTGACGGAGCGAGAGGCTGTCTCAAAAAAAAAAAAAAAAAAACAAACTAAATGTGATAGTAGATATTGAACATCTTGCATCTTATAGACTTTTTGCTAAACATAGCTTTTAAATACACACATTTATTTTTACTCCTGCTGAAACCCTGCCAAAATGACAATAAAAGAATACAAAAAGGCATGCATGCCCAAGCCCAAGTAAAATGGGAAAAGTAGAAAACAGTTAAAGAAAAAAAAAAAAAGAGAGATGTCATCAAAGTGTTAGAGAATAGAAATTGAATGCAGAATGCAGAATGAATTGGAAGCAGAGCAGATACTCAATTAGTACTCACTGTTCCACTCTCACATGACCCCATTGATTATTTACAGGCAGTGTCTGTTCTGTGCTCCTGCCCTCCTTATAATTAAATATTTTCATGGTCATCCCTGAACAGAGGAATGGTAATTGACTTAGCAAGTTGAAACCTAAACCTAAGAAAGCTAAACCTAACTGCCTGAGGAGAGGGATGCCAAGGAGAGGGAACCCAATTTGTTCCAGACTGCACTGGGAGAGTTCAGGATTTGGTAGCAAACATCATACAGAGTCGGGCTGAGGAGGAAAGGCTCAAAACAGGGAGATTTAGATTCAGAATCAGAATTCTTATCTGCAACTCTGAAGTCAAATAAGACAATGAAACAACTCTTTCAAAATGTAGGAGAAAATGTTTTCCAATGAAGTATTCAATACCAATTAAACTATTAATCACAATATTCTTAGATACGAAAGGTCTCACAATTTTACTTTCTATGTTCTGTTTCTTGTTAAATTACCAGATAATGTGTCCTATGAAAATGGGAGACAGAGAGGGAGAAAGAGAGAGAAACAAATTTCTGTTGTTTTAAACAATCCAGTCTGTGGTATTTTGTGTTATGGCAACCCCGCAAACCAATACAACAGGGTTAGCAAACAAGACTCAAAGCTACATTTACAGAGCATATCTTATTCTTTAGACTGTGTATTTGGTTGGGAGCTTTGATAAGAGGCTGATGGAGATTTTAGGGATAATTTATGTCTCCCGAAACTATCACTTGGTATTGCCACTGGCTAGATCCCAAACTGGATGAGTCCAGTGAAATGAATGTGTTTTAAAGTTACTTCACATGCATAAGCTTGTTATGCAATATATTTTAGAGAAGTAACATCTCTACGCCACTGTGTAGTAAAGGCCTTGAGTGTTTCTCTTCTTCATCAAAGAGGCAGATATGAAGCCTGGAGAAGTAGGTCTCTGAGCCCATCCTTCTAATAAAGCTTAATAAGACTGGCTACAATAAGACATCACTCATTGACATCTCATGTCTCTGTTTTAGGTCTGACTCTTTAATACTTAAAATAAAATGATTTAATCTCTTCTTCTACCTCATTATTTGCTTTTAAATTTACCAATTCTCCTTAGCCTAATTTCTTTTAGCTGTCCTGGAAAGACCTTTCAATAACTCACAGAAAACCATCAGCCCCATCCCCCCCCCAAAAAAAATAACAAATTAAGACCTAAGAATTATCACTTGGTAATTAACTTGAATTTTTGTTCTTTTTTTTTTAAGATGAAAATTCATTTGTTTTTGTAGATGCCATAAGCTCAAATTCTACTGCCAAAATATGTTTCAATCTGCCCAGGTCTTCTCATCTCTAGCCTAATGGCATGTCCGTCTCTCTGAAGATTTACTACAGGAGCTTCTTCTGTTCCCCTTTTTTCCGTTCCCTTCCCTTCCTTTCCCCGCCCTTCCCCTCTCTTCTTTTTTTTTCTTTCTTTCTTTTTTTTTTTTTTGAGACAGAGTCTCGCTCTGTCGCCCAGGCTGGAGTGCAGTGGCCGGATCTCAGCTCACTGCAAGCTCCGCCTCCTGGGTTCACCCCATTCTCCTGCCTCAGCCTCCCATGTAGCTGAGACTACAGGCACCCGGCACCACCCCCGGCTAATTTTTTTGTATTTTTAGTAGAGACGGGTTTTCACCATGTTTGCCAGGATGGTCTCGATCTCCTGACCTCGTGATCCGCCCCCCTCGGCCTCCCAGAGTGCTGGGACCAAAGGCATGAGTCACCGCGCCCGGCCTTCTCTTCTCTTTTCTTGACGCTGTCTCACTCTGTCACTCAGGTTAGAAAGCAATGGCGCAATCTCGGCTCACTGCAACCTCCACCTCCCATGTTCAAGTGATTCTCCTGCCCCAGCCTCCTGAGTAGCTGAGATTACAGGCACTCGCCACGATGCCCAGCTAATTTTTGTATTGCGTTTTTAGATGGAGTCTCACTCTGTCCCCTGTTTGGAGTGCAGTGGCGCGATCTCGGCTCACTGCAACCTCCAACTCCCTGGTTCAAGTGATTCTCCTGGTTCAGTCTCCTGAGTAGGTGGGATTACAGGAACGCACCACCACGCCCAGCTAATTTTTGTATTTTTAGTAGAGACGGGGTTTCACCATGTTGACCAGGATTGTCTTGATCTCCTGACCTCATGATCCGCCTGCCTTGGCCTCCCAAAGTGCTGGGATTACAGGCCGGGGGCCACCGCACACCACTGTGCCTGGCCTAATTTTTGTATTTTTAGTAGAGACGAGGTTTCACCAGTTTGGCCAGGCTGGTCTCGAACTCCTGACCTCAGGTGATTCACCCACCTCAGCCTCCCAAAGTGTTGGGATTACAGGCGTTAGCTACCACGCCCAGCCCTTTCCCCTTTTATATTTGCATTCTCTCCACAGAAAACAATGAACCGTATGACTCTACTTCCTAAAACTATTCATCAGGTGCACATGCTTAATGTGGCTTACTAGGCTGTTCTTAGCTGGACTCCAGCCATTCTCATCACCTACCACTATTCTTTTCAAACACTGTACTCTAGTCACATGGTCTCAGGTTCGTCAATACATCAAAGCTTTTCCTCCTCAGGGCCTTTGCACAAGCTGTTCCTCTTACCTACCATGCTCTTTTCTCCACTGTTTAGTCTCTTCTATAATTACGGTTACATTTCACTTGTTTTGTCTATAGGTTAGAAAAGTTAAAAGCCAATAAATAGCATTTAAGAAATTATTTTGTACATGTGAGTCATTATGAAAACAAGTAGTAGTTGGGCACGGTGGCTCAGACCTCTAATCCCAGCACTTTGGGAGGCCGAATCGGGTGGATCACAAGGTCAGGAGATCAAGTCCATCCTGGCTAACACAGTGAAACCCCGTCTCTACTAAAAATACAAAAAATTAGCTGGGCGTGATGGTGGGCTCCTGTAGTCCGAGCTATTTGGGAGGCTGAGGCAGGAGAATGGCGTGAACTCAGCTCTTGCAGTGAGCCGAGATCGCACCACTGCACTGCAGACTGGGCGACAGAGCGAGACTCCGTCTCAAAAAAAAAAAAAAAAAAAGAAAAGAAAGTAGTAAGATTGGACCCGTTAAATAAAACTTCCACTCTGCTGGGTGCGATGGCTCACGCCTGTAATCACACCACTCTGGGAGGCCAAGGCAGGCAGATCACAAGGTCAGGAGATTGAGACCATCCTGGTTAACACGGTGAAAACCTGTCTCTACTAAAAATACAAAAAAATTAGCCTGGCGTCGTGGCAGGCGCCTGTGGTCCCAGCTAGTCGGGAGGCTGAGGCAGAAGAACGGCGTGAACCCGGGAAGCAAAGCTTGCAGTGAGCCGAGATTGCGCCACTGCACTCCAGCCTGGGCGACAGAGAGAGACTCCGTTTCAAAAAAAAGAAAAAAATTCCACTCTTAGGTATTTACCCAAGAGAAATAAAAGCATATGTCCACAAAAAGACTTGTACTTAAATATTCATAGGGCTTTATTCCTAATAGCCTCAAGTTGTAAACAACCCAAATTCTGTCAGCAGAAGAATGGATAAACAAAGTGTGCTATATTGTACAGTATACTATTAGTCAGCAAAGCAAGCAAAGCAAGCAAACCTTGAATACATGCAACAACGTGAGCCTCCAACATAATATATTGAACAAAAGAAGTCAGATAATATATTAATAGAAGAGTGCTTATGGTATGATTTTTTTTTTTTTTTTTGAGATGGAGTCTTTCCCTGTGGTCCAGGTTGGAGTGCAATGGCACGATCTCCGCTCGCTGCAACTTCCGCCTCCTGGGTTCAAACGATTCTCCTGCCTCAGCCTCCTAAGTAGCTGGGATTACAGGTGCCCGCCACCACACCCGGCTAATTTTTGTGTTTTTAGTAGACATGGGGTTTCACCATGTTTGCCAGGCTGCTCTCGAACTTCTGATCTTGTGATCTGCCAACCTTGGCATCCCAAAGTGGTGGGATTACAGGCGTGAGCCACCACTCCTGGCCATGGTATGATTCTATCTATGTAAAGTTAAAAGCCAAGTAAACCAATCTATAGCTATGGAAATCAGAACAACTATTGCCTCTGGGTGTGTGTGTGTAGGGCGTGGACATTGGCATCAAAGGGCACAAAGGAACTTCCAGGGGTGATGCAAATGCTCTGTATCCTGCTTTGGGTTACAAAGGTGTATACATTTGTCAAAACTCATTAAACTGTAAACTGAAGAGCTGTGCTTTTTATTGTGTATGAAATATATCTCAAAGAATAATATGATCTTATGCTTTTGTAAGTTGGCTGCTCAAAAAAGAGTTTCAAGAATCAAGTCCAATGAATCATTTTATTTTCTTTCTAGCTTCCTTCACTTCTCCTGGATCATACTCAAAGCTCACGTATGTTATTAATGAGAGAGGTTATCACACATGCCTCCCTATAGGACTCCTATTTTACATGTTATTTTATGATCTTACATATTTCATTTTCAAGCCTACATCAAATTAGAAGTAGCTGAAAAGTACAATGTGGCACATTGGTAATAGTGAGTATACCTCGAGATACCTTGACAGTGAAGGTGAAAACTAAAACCACTGGCACATCCAAGAATTAAAACGGTAAGCCTAGAGTAATTGAGACACGAATCAGACATGGCTATACATTTTTCTAGACAAAGGGCATCACATTTTATAATAGCATTCTTCCAGAAATGTTAAATAAACAATATAATTTCTATTTTAAATGTGAGGGAAGGATAAATACAGGATAGATTCCATAGAGAATAGTTTAAAATATTTTGTTTTGGTGCTCAGGTGAAACATCAGCCATCCGGATTGAATCCAGGCACCCATTTAAAGCCAATTCCCATGGTAAGAGTCTGGGACTGATGGTAAAGGGCAACCTTCAAGAAAATGACTGACATTGGAAGCGAAACCAGCGGGGAATTTTCTGCGCAACAAACCATCGCCAACAGCCAAACCTTGACCTGAACGCGACGCCCTGCTCCCTGCCTGGTTCATCCAGGCGTGCCTGAGCCAGCGCTACCACTGCCTTACGGGTCTCTTCACAGCTCCTTCTGGCAAACCATTCCCAGTCAGTCAGAACCTCCATTGTTTCTTCTTTTGAGGTCAGAGTCCTCTGCTTGTGCCTTCAGGCTGGAGTGCAGTGGCGCGATCTCGGCTCACTGCAAGCTCCACCTCCCAAGTTGACACTATTTCCCTGCCTCAGCCTCCTGAGTAGCTGGTACTACAGGCACCCGCCACCTTTCCCGGCTAATTTCTGTTGTATTTTTCGTAGAGACGGGGTTTCACCGTGTTAGCCAGGATGGTCTCCATCTCCTGCCCTCATGATCTGCCCGCCTTGGCCTCCCAGAGTGCTGGGATTACAGGCGTGAGACACCGCGCCCAGTCTGGATTATTTCTACTCTATATTTATTTTTGTTTTTATTTTTTTATATTTTTTAGAGACAGGTCTCACTATGTTGACCAGGCTGGTCTTGAACTCCTGGCCTTAAGTGATCCTCCCACCTCGGCTCCCCAAAACACTAAGATTGCAGGAATAAGCCACCATGCTGGGACAATTTTTTTTTTTTAGGAGATGAGGTCTCACTTTGTCACCCAGGGTGAAATGCAGTGGTAGGTCATAGCTCCCTGCAGCCTCGAATTCCTGGGTTTAAGCAATTCTCCTGTACCAGCCTCCCAGTTAGCTAGGACTACAGGCCCAAGCCACCACACTCAGCTCAATTCTCTGAAGATTTGATCATAGAAATTTTCCAGTAAACTTGAAAAAAAAAAAAAAAGAAAAAAACCTAATTAAATGTCCTATAACAAATACTGTACAAGGAGAGGTAAAGTATTAAAGACACTTTGTTGTACTGAAGAAGAAGCTTGATGAGTAGAATTTTCAAACAAGAGAAAAAGGCAGAATGGCCAAGAGGAAGAGACCTTCTGATTTTAAAGACTAAAGAAAATCTTGCTGAAATTAGATAGCATAATGAAAAGGAGAACCCTCCTAGTTTGAGGTATTGCATCCCTGAACTCAGATTTCTATTTTAATTAGATGCTGTATTTCTGCAGGAATGAAGGCCCCATGGAAGAATTCTCACAGGGAGGCAGATGCTGTTGGAAGGAGAGAGCCTGGAATGTTCGTAGTGGTCAAGAGAAATGTGTATGTGGGCGTGTGGGAGGGTATCAAGGGAAGTGATCACTGCCAAGCTGATTTGTTTTTTAACTGCCAAAGCATTCCCGGGATATTCTTCCTGGTTGCTAGGATTAGAGAGCTGGTAAGTTTCAACAATGCGTCTATCTATTCCAAGTACAAGCATTTTTTTGGTAAACAAATTTTTAATTCTAAAAAGACAAGGTTAAGATTAAGGAAACTTTGAAACAAAATGACCACTCATAATTCCACTTTGAAACAAAATGACCACTCATAATTCCACTACTCTTTAGTAGATGATATGGTATTTTTGTGTTTTCTTCTAGTCTAAATACTCTTCAACAAGACTTTTAGGTGAGTTTCCTGTTGGCATAATATCTGTTAAAGCAGCTTCTAACACTCAACAAGCTGGGAATAGTTCTCCAGTCCTGCATCACTCTACCTTTAGTGGAAAGTTGAACCTCAGAGATAAATTATTAATACCTGCAAATAAAATTTCATGACTATTTTCAAGGTTCTTCATTTCCAAAACTGCTGATCAGTGACTGTGTAGCTTGCTGAATTAAAGGAAGGCAAACATTGTGGGTAAGAGAACCTCTCCATAGCTCTCCAGAAGGGGCCGAAGTGTCATCCATCCTAACTCACTGTTTAGGAAGAAAACTGAGCCCCAGAAAGGTTACAGAGGTAGTAAGGGCTAGAGCTCAGACTCGAACCAAGGTCTTCAAAAATAAAACTTAAAATTTTAAATAACGTTAGATTTATGGAAAAGTTACAAAAATAGTGCAGAGAGTTTATGTCTAACCTTCACCCAGCTTTCCCTAACGTTAATAATTATGCAGCCATAGTTAAATGATCAAAACCAGAAAATTAACTTAATTCACACTGGTACAATACTATTAAATTACAGACCTAATTTGAATTTTATGAGTTTTCTCCCTTGTGTCTTTTTTTTTTTCTGTTGGATCTGATTCAGAATCCCATATTGCATTTAGGTACCACTTGTCAGTCTTCTCCAATCTGAGAGATTGTCTCACACTCTGCCTTCCATGACCCTGACCCTTTAGAAGAGTCAGGGTCAGCACTATGGGAGGCTGGGGTGGGTGGATCACCTGAGGTCAGGAGTTCAAGACCAGCCTGACCAACATGGTGAAACCCCAAATCTATTAAAAATACAAAATAATTAGCTGGGCACGGTGGTGCATGCCTGTAATCACAGCTACTCAGGAGGCTGAGACAGAAGAATCACTTGAACCCAGGAGGCAGAGATTGTAGTGAGGCAAGACGGTGCCACTGCACGGCAGCCTGGGTGATGGAGTGAGACTATGACTCAAAAAAAAAAAAAAAAAAAAAAAAAAAAGATGGCATCTGTCAGGTCTCTCCACTGTAAACCTACTATGTTTTCCTTTGTGATTAATAGGTACTTTGGAGGAGATACACTGAGACTATGCTAACATCCTCTTTTACCTCAAACTTTCACCCAGTGATTTTAGACTACCAGTAGATCTTGCCTGCAACAAGTATTATTGTGTTGTCTACTGAACAATGACTTTGTATTTTCCTCATTTCTCCTGCATTTATTAATTACAGTTCTCCTGAAAGGCAGAAGTATTAATTTATGTATTTATTCATTCACTTATTTATTTATATTGGTATATATGGTCTGATGGATATTTATTTTATTCCACTAGTTTAGAATCAAATACTATCATTATTTTCTTGGTCAAATTGTTCCACCTTTGGCCATTGGAAACCCTTTAGGTGGGCTCTTATATCCTTTTGATCCTGTCATTGGGGGGTAGAGCTGTTGTTGTTTTCAGTCCTTCCTTATTTTCTGACATCACAAGATTTTCATGCTCAATTAGATTTTCCCCAACTCAGTCCTAGAATCAAGCACTTTTCCAAGGAACTCTATGAACCAAGACCTTCTGATATAAACCTCTTGTGCTCCTTCCATTGGCTCACGTTACATCAGAAACAATTTAGACTTGAACCCTTTACAAAGTTTTTCAAAAATATACTGCAAAGACAGGTGGAGTTCGTACTTGTTGAGTTTGTTCTAGTCGTCAAACATCGTTTATGTTACTCTCAGTGCTCCTCCGTCCACCCTATTTGTACCACCAGGATGATCCAGACATGAGGAAGATGAGAAGATATGGAAGTGGATTAAAGTGTAGACAAGGGTATGGATGTAAACAGAGGTGATGTGGATACTGATGATGACATGGATAGGGAGGCTGTGAGAATCCCTAGCTGGAACTCAAATATACACACCCAAATTCTTTTTTCTTCATCACTATGCAAATAAAAAACAGAAAGCCTTTAAAAGCAAGTCCAGAATTTTTGAAGTTTAAATTTTTCTGGTTCTTCTTGACTCTGCCTGTAGAGAAAGTACTCTTCCTGACTTCAACTTTTCTTCTCTCTCTCTCCCCACCTCAAGTTGCCTTCGTCAGCTGTCTGGGCTGGTTTATGGGGTCATGGCAAACGTCCTTCTCGATGAATCTCACGCACTCACTGGGTGTGTATTATTATACGCCCTGTGTTAGGGATGAATAAAAGTAAACACATGGATGTTAGATGAGAACAGAGTTAAATTCACAGAAATTAAGAGAAAGACTGGAAACAAACAAAAAAAACCCTCTAGATTTCCAATCTTTGCATAAATAATAGGACTTCACAAAAACAAACAAAACAAAACAAAAAAAACCCTAGAAAAACTATTCCAAACATGAGTATGAAATATCTGCAGTAAGTCCTAGCTTCCATTTCAGAATCTAAGAACACTGGAGAGTAACAACTGCACAGTTTTCTGGGGTATGTTATGAGCACAAGATTGTTTTTCTGCTTTATGAATAGTAATTCCATATATTTTCTGTAAAGGTGACATTATACTTTTTCTATATACTTGTCAGGGTGTGTGCATGTATGTGCATGGTGTGTGTGTAAGACGGAGATAGAGGAAAGGGGGAAAGAGAGATAATGTACTAGTTTCTTATTTTTACAGGAAATTTAATACGTGTCAGTACAAATCTAGACTGAGACTGACTCATTTGGCAGGAAGAATACGTTTACTTGCCAGAGTAAACAGAGAATGAGGTGAGATCTCAAGAAAAGGGAGTGAGAAGGCAGTTTACAATTTAAGATATGAAGAGAGATGCCTTATTAAAATTATTTTTGGCTAGGTAGGGAGGCGTCAGCTCACGCTTGTAATCCCAGCACTTTGGGAGGCCAAGACAGGCTGATCACAATGTCAGGAGATCGAGACCATCCTGGCTAACACGGTGAAACCCCGTCTCTACTAAAAATACAAAAGAAATTAGCAGGGTGTGGTGGCAAGTGCCTGTAGTCCCAGCTACTCTGGGGGTTGAGGCAGGAGAGTGGTGTGAACCTGGGAGGGGGAGCTTGCAGTGAGCCGAGATCGCGCCACTGCACTCCAACCTGGGCGACAGAGAGAGACTCTGTCTCAAAACAAAACAAACAAACAAACAAAAAAAACTCCACTGTTAGGTATTTACCCAAGAGAAATAAAAGCATATGTCCACAGAAAGACTTGTACTTAAATATTCATAGGACCTTATTCCTAATAGCCCCAAGTTGTAAACAATCCAAATTCTGGCAGCAGAAGAATGGATAAACAAAGTGTGCTATACAGTACAGTGTACTATTAGTCAACAAAGCAAGAGAACCTTGAATACATGCAACAACGTGAGCCTTGCATCCTTTTCTAATGGAGTTGTATAAAAAGGAGCCGGTCCTAGGAGAGTTGCTGCTTCTTGTTAGTGTATTTGTCACCCTTAGTTCCTAGTAAGCACCTTCTTAAAGGACTCAGATTTCCTGAGTTTGAGAGCCTACCAGATTGATACAAGGGAGGAGAGAATCCTATTTGCAACATAGAGGAGATAGCAGCTGACAAGGAGCAGTGAAGCCCTGGGGAAAGAATGGAGCTAATGGAACATGGACTTGTCCCTCACACTCCTGAGCTCTGTCAACATATGAGGTTGGTGCTAAAACACAAACACAAGCACGCCACTTCATTGGATGCTGCTCTTCCTTAGGCCTGCAGCTACTTGCCTGTGTCTCCTGGACTAGACTCCTGGAAAGACTAGCATGATGGCTGAAAGGGAAGACGTGATGGAGAGATCCAGGAAGTGGGCCATAGGTGGGATTAGAGGGATGACTGCCTACACAGTGGAGCTGAATTTAAAAGAAATTCACCCACAAAAGGCTGTCATGCATTGGTCAGCTCTGGTAGTAGAGAGTTTTGGTTAACTCTTGAGTCAGTGAGTCTCGGATAGGTGTAAAGTGTGTGCTGCAATCATAGAAAGTATGATGTGTAGGGTAAATGGCATGGCAGATTCCAAAGAATGAAATACACACATGGATTCTGTAGAGTAGAGCAGTTTACAGGTTGAAAAGTAATTGGAAGGCCAGGTGCATTGGCTCACGCCTGTGGTTCGAGCGCTTTGGGGGGGCAAGTTGGGCGGATCACGAGGTCAGGAGTTCAAGATCAGCCTGGCCAACATGGTGAAACTGCCATCTTTACTAAAAATACAAAAATTAGCCAAGCATGCTGGTACACGCCTTTAGTTCCTGCTACTTGTGAGGCTGAGGCAGGAGAATTACTCGAACCCGGGAGGCCGAGGTTGCAGTGAGTGGAGATCGTGCCACTGCACTGCAGCCTGGGCGACAGAGCGAGACTCTGTCTCAAAAAAAAAAAAAAATTTTTTTCAATTTCTCCTAGTCATGTTGAATTTTTATCCTGACCTCCACAGTGCTTGTTTCAAACTATCTAGAAAATGTCCTCCTCCCGTTTGATCCCAACAATTATTGAGTATTTATGTCTAACGTATTCTACCTTCTCTACATCTTGTGCACTTACCTCCTCCTTTCTATCCCCACAGGTACCCACCTGATCTCGGCTCACTGTAACCTCCGCCTCCCAGGTTCAAGAGATTCTTCTGCCTCAGCCTCCTGAGTAGCTGGGATTACAGGTGAGTGCCACCACGCCCAGCTAATTTTTGTATTTTTAGGAGAGACAAGGTTTCACCATGTTGGTCAGGATGGTCTCAAACCTCTGACCTTGTGAACCGCCAGCCTCGGCCTTCCAAAGTGCTGGGATTACAAGTGTGAGCCATGGCGCCTGGCCTTATTTTTCTTTTTGTTTTTGTTTCCTTCAAGTGAACTCCCTCACCAAGTGTTGTCTGTCTTATTCTCATTTGGCACTGCCTCTGAATTATTCATCCCTTGAAACTCATCCCAAGCACTTTCTCTTACTCAATAAGAGCCAGCCGTTTCTCTCCTGGTGCAGCCAGCAAATCTTGGGTTAACCCATGCTATAATTCTGCCCTGAATGTATTCTAATTAATAGTTTACATACTTCTCTCCACTACTCATCTGGAGGCTGTGAGCTTCTAGAGGAGTGGGGATTGTATCCTCCTTATTTTTCTATCCCAATGACTAACAGTGTGGGGCAAATTAATTGTGGTCAATGCATAAAAAAATGAACATATAGGCCGGGCGCAGTGGCTCACGCCTGTAATCCCAGCACTTTGGGAGGCCGAGGTGAGGGGATCATGAGGTCAGAGGATCGCGACCATCTTGGCTAACACGATGAAACCCCATCTTAAAAACAAAAACATATAAGTGGGTGAATAAATTAAGAAATCTACTCAGTAACACTGATGAAATATTAACTAGTAAACTACTCACCATCAGTCCCAGCAAACGTTTCTCCCTGGGGCCAACAATTTATCACATGGAAGATGGTCTCCCTTAAGATGACGTCTTACAAGCTGTAGTTTCTCTTCGATAACTAATGTTTTTCAAAATATCAAGGGTTACACTTCGTTTTTGAGGGAATTTGTAGTTCTTGTGCCTCATATCTCCATCTAGCGAAGCAAATTGGTAATACACCAATTAAGATACTTGTGTATGAATATAAGAAACACAGTTGTGAAAAAATTTATCGAAAATTACCCTTCCTTGTGGCTCACGCCTGTAATCCCATCACTTTGGGAGGCCGAGGCCGGTGGATCACGAGGTCAGGAGATCAAGACTATCCTGGCTAACACGGTGAAACCCCATCTCTACTAAAAATACAAAAAATTAGCCAGGAGTCCTGGTGGGCAACTGTGGTCCCAGCTACTCAGGAGGCTGAGGCAGGAGAATGGTGTGAACCCGAGAGGTGGAGCTTGCAGTGAGCCAAGATCGTGCCACTGCACCCCAGCCTGGGCGACAGAGTGAGACTCTGTATGAAAAAAAAAAAAAAAAAAAGAAAATTACCCTTCCTTTTCCAAGGTTCAAAAATCTTGAAATGTATCTACTTTATATTTTCTGGAGTTCAGCAAGTTCTTTGTTTCCCAAATAGCCTATTTCTAAATATCTGGACCGTGTCATGCTATTGGAAAATATATGGGTGTATAAAAAACTTACGATTAGCTTGTCTTTCACCACTTTTAAATCAAAGAACCGTTGGTATTTGTTAACACGAATGTTATTTAGATATGCTATAGAACAATATGAATAAAATTTTTGTAAATTATGCTAACAATCCTACCAATTTAACAAATATTTATAGAGGACTTTTTATTTTTGTTTTTTGTCTTGTTTTGTTTTGAGATGGAGCCTGGCACTGTCGCTCAGGTTGGAGTGTAATGGCGTGCTCTCAGTTCACTGCAACCTCTCCCTCCCGGGTTCAAGGGATTCTCCTGCCTCAGCCTCCTGAGTAGCTGGGATTACAGGTGTCCCCCACCACGCCTGGCTAATTTTTGTATTTTTAGTAGAGATGGGGTTTCACCATGTTGGTCAGGCTGGTCTCAAACTCCTGACCTTGTGAACCGTCCTCCTCGGCCTCCCAAAGTGCTGGGATTACAGGCGTGAGCCCCTGTGTCCGGCCTCATTTTTGTTTTTGTTTTTGTATCCTTCAACTTTTTTTAAAGTTCTGGGGTACATGTGCAGGATGTGCAGGTTCGTTACATAGGTAAATGTGTGCCATGGTGGTTTCCTGCACAGATCAACCCATCACCTTGGTATTAAGCCCAGCATCCATTGGCTATTCTTCCTGATGCTCTCCCTCCCCCTATCAGGCCCTCCCCGCAACGGGCCTCAGTGTGTTTTGTTCCATGCCATGTGTCCATGTGATCTCATTCAGCACCCACTTATATGTGAGAAATGTGGTGATTTGTTTTCTGTTCCTGTGTTAGTTTGCTGAAGATAACAGCTTCCAGCTCCATCGGTGTCCCTACAAAGGACATGATCTCGTTCCTTTTTATGACTGCATACTATTCCATGGTGTATATGTACCACATTGTCTTTGTCCAGTCCATCATTGATGGGCATTTGGGTTGATTTCATGTCTTTGCTATTGTGAATAGTGCTGCAATAAACATACAGGTGCATGTATATTTATAACAGAATGATTTATATTCCTTTGGGTATATACCCAGTAATGGGATTGCTGCGTCAAATGGTATATCTGCCTCTAGATCTTTGAGGAATTGCCATACTGTCTTCCACAATGGTTGAACTAATTTACATTCCCATCAACAGTGTAAAAGTGTTCCTTTTTCTCTGCGACCTTGCCAGTATCTGTTGTTTCTGAACTTTCTAATAATTGCCATTCTGACTGGCATGAGATGATATCTCATTGTGGTTTTGATATGCCTTTCTGTAAAGATCAGTGATATTACTATAGAGGTATAGTAATCTATATGTATGATACTAGCATTATAGTAGACAAAGAAGCCAATAGAACAGAATAGAAACCAGAATGATGCCCATATATATGTATATATATCAATTGTATTTCTATATACTAGCAAGAGACAATTGAGAAATGAAATAAAAATACTATTTGAAATAACATCAAATACATAGACTTATTTATTAAAAAATCATAAATGCATATAAATGAAAAAATATGCCATGTTTATGGGTTGGAAGACTCAAGTTTGTTGGGTGACAGAGTGAGACCCTCAAAAAAAATTTACTATAGAGGTATAGTAATCCATATGGTATAGTATTAGCATAATAATTGAAAAAGAAGCCAACAGAACAGAGACCAGACTATACATATATTATATATATATATGCCCATATATATACATAGTCAATTATTAGTGAAATGGTGTTAAGGCAATTAGTTCAAGGGGGAAAAAGTCTTCCCAATAGATGGTGCTTTTACAATTGGATAAACATATGCAAAATAGAAAAGAAATAAAGAAACCGGACCCCTCCCTTACACTATACACAAAAATAAATTTGATATGAATCATATAGCTAAGCCAGTTTTTCTCAACTGTTCTTGCATTATCACTTTCCCTCATTAGAGCATTTTAAGACATATTCTCCCTCTAATCACTCCTGGCTCCACCACAGCCAAAATAAAGAAAAACAGATTGTCTTTAGTTTGGATTCCCACAGAAGTGGACTGTGTGAGACAAGGATTTAAAATACCCGTAGGGAAGTGGAAACCAGACAGGGAGGGGAAGGCAACAGATACAGGCCATATTATCAAGCATGTCATCACCAGTGCCAGCCGGACCTTACTTCCCCTGGGAGCTCTGACAGCAAGTGTAGAGCATGTGCTTCAGAGTCTTCCTGTCCCAAGGTCAAGGGAGCTAGGGTATGCATAAACCACGGCGCATCAGTCATTGGTTGAGATCTCTGCTCAGGACTTATTAATCCCCTTCCCTTCTGGCCTGTTTTAAGTGAGGACCTAAAAGGTTCTGATGGCCAGGGAAACCCTTAGGCAGAGTTTAAGGTGCAGGTGTGAACTGAAATAGGGAAGCTTGAGTGCAAATGGATGGCCACGAACAGCTTCTGCTACAGATACCAAGTGTAAGCCGGGATGTGGAGTACTGGAAACTCTGACAATGGCACGATCACTTTGGAAGAACTGTTTGTTATTTAGGCTGAACATATGTATACCCTCTGGTCCAGTAATTCCACTCCTAACTCTACATCCAATAGAAGCAGGAACACAAGCTCATGAAACGATATGTATAAATGTTCATATAAGCACTATTCTTAATAGCAAAAAATCAATAATTCCCAAATGTTCATTAACAGTAGAATGAATAAATACAATGTCTTCCATTTATACAGTGGGAAACTCTACAGCAATGAGTTTGAACGAACTAAAACTATATGCATCAAAGTGGTTGAATCTCATGAGCGTAATATTGAGTGAAAGAAGGTACAGAAGAGTATACTGAATAATTCAACTCCTAAATTTCCAAACTGGCATGATGAATTATCCTATTAGAAATCAGAAGTCAGTCAGGCAGTGGTTAGCCTCAGGAGGGTGGTAACTGGAAGGAGGCTTCTAGGTACTGGTAATGTTTTGCTCTTTGGTCTGAGTACTGGTTATGAGTACTGAGTATATACTGTACTGTATATTCACACTGTGAATGCTCATTGAACTTTATACTTGTGATTTGTGCACTTTTCTGTATGTTTTCTTACACCTCAACCAAAATGTTACACCTCAAAGAGGTCAACGCTGGCCTTTATCGCCTACCTCTCCACATCATAAAAAGTGTGATTAAGGCAGGACGTGGTGTCTCACGCCTGTAATCCCAGCACTTTGGGAGGAGGCTGAGGCAGGTAGATCACGAGGTCAGGATTTCGCCAGTCTGAACACTACGGTGAAACCCTGTCTCTACTAAAAATACAAAAATTAGTTGGGTGTGGTGGCATGTGTCTGTAATCCCAGCTACTCAAGAGGCTGAGGCAGGACAATCACTTGAGCTGAGATCGCACCACTGTATTCCAGCCTGGGTGACAGAGTGAGACTCTGTCTCAAAAAAAAAAAAAAAAAAAAAAAGTGTGATTAAATAGACTGATCAATGAAACAGAACTGAATGTCTATAAATCGATCCTAATACATGAGGCTCTTTACACAATGATAAAGGTGGCTTTTCAAATTAGTGATAAATAGAAAATTCAACAAATGGTGTTGGGATAAATGAGCAGCCATTTGGAACAAAAATTAGTTTAGCTCTACTTTATATCTTACACCAAGATATATTTCAGATGAACAAAAGATTATTACTATTTTTTTAAGAGACAGGGTCTTGCTTTGTCATCCAGGCTGCTGGAGTCCAGAGACACACTACAGTCTTGAACTCCTAGACTCAAGTGATCCTCTCTCCTCAGTCTCCTGAGTAGCTGGGACTACAGGTGTGCGTCACCGTACCTGGTGAATTCTTAGGTTTTTTTTTTTTTTGGTAGAAACTGGGTCTCACTATGTTGCCTAGGCTGGTCTCGAACAACTGGAATCAGGTGATCCTCCAATCTCGGCCTCTCAAAGCATTAGGATTGCAGGTGTGAGCCATTGTGCCAGGCCCAAAAGATTTAAATTTTAAAATAAAACAATAAAATGAGTCAAAGAAACATTAAGAATAATTTTCATAACGTTACAGTTTTTAAAAAGCACAATATAGCAAAAGACTTCCTAAAAATAGAAGACTGATGAATTAAATCGTTTAAAAATATGTGGCAAAATCCACAACAAATAAAAAGTTAGACAACAAATTGGGAAAAATATTTCCAATTCATAATGCATATAGACAGCTAACATCACCAGTGTAAAAGAGCTCTTTCAGATCAATAAGGAAAAGATGAATAAGCCAACAGAAACATGGACAAAAGTATATAAAACAGTTCATTGAAAAGAAAGAAAAGTGACTCAAGGCTAGGTGCGGTGGCTCATGCCTGTAATCCCAGCACTTTGGGAGACTGAGGAGTTTGAGAGCAGCCTGACCAACATGGCAAAACCCTGTCTCTACTAAAAATACAACAGTTAGCTGGGCGCGGTGGCACAGGCCTGTAGTCCTAGCTACTCAGGAGGCTGAGGCAGGAGAATGGCTTAAACCCGGGAGGCAGAGGTTGCAGTGAGCCAAGATCACCTCAATGCACGCCAGCCTGCCAGCCTAGGTGATAGAGAGAGACTCTGTCTCAAAAAAAAAAAAAAAAAAAAAAAAAAAGGGACTCAAACGTGAAAAGATGCTAAACCTTACTCATGATGAATAGAATAAAAATAAAAGCTACAAATATATTATTCCTGTAGTACTGGAGTACACCCGTACACCAGGTATTATAAAAATATTTTAAAATACAGTCAGTTGGGAAGAGTATGGGGAAGCAGGTACTTTCTTAGGTTGCTAGTGAATAAAAGTAGGTGAAATCTTTCTGGGCAACAGTTTACTGAAATGCAAGATCGATTAATATCACAGATGAATATAGCATCTGAGCATATCATTTAATCCAATAATTTTACTTTGGGAATATATCTTACAAACATATTAGAACGTAAGTAAAATTACACACACACACACACACGAATTATTAATCTCATTTTGAATAGCAAAAAATTGGACCAAAAAATCCTAATATCTATCAATAGAAAATTGGTAAATAAAATGCAGCCATCCAAAAGAATAAAAATTTTTTTAAACAAATATGGAACAATTTCAAGTGACAAAAACAATGTGTAGGAGGTGTATAATATATAGTATCTATCATTTATATTTTTTAAAAGGTAAAAAATATATACTTTATAGACTTCAAAATAAATAAAATTAACAATAGAACTACAAATTGAACTCATAAAATATAAGTGAATAGTAAAGGGTTGACTCAGCAGCTATGGGATTGCATGCCTCCAAGAAAAGACTGACTCTTGACTAACTATTAGCTCTTGAAATATCCTGCCTGATAAGAGTGTCTTTGTATACCTCAGGCCTTGGGCAATGCCAGAGTTTGTGTTAATAATGTAATTTATGGTGAGCACCTGTTTTTGCTTGCCTGGAGCCGTGGGTCATATTGTATGAGTTTGACTTCCGTAGGGAGGAATGGGTTGGAGACTGAGTATTTAGGGTCAATCGTGTGGGGGCTTCATGCCTATGTAGCTGATCTTGGACACAAAAGTTTGTGTGAGCATCCCTGGTTGACAATTCTTTGTCCATATTGTCACACATCATTGCTGGGAGAATTAAGTTCTGTTCATATAACTCCACATGGAGAGGATAACTGGAAGCTGTGCCTAGTTCTGCCTGGACTCTGCCCTATGTGCCTTTTTTCTTCTGAATGTATTCTACAGCCTTTCATCGTAATAAATCATAACCATGAATAGAACAGCTTGTCTAAGTTCTGTGAGTCCTTCTAGCTCATTATTGAATATGGTGGCGGCATTGGGTCCCTCAACACACTAGATAAAGTAATTAGAGAGGCATTGATCTTTTTCAGATGCTGGCATTGAAAAGGAATAAAGACTACTTAATGAGCTAAGTATTTAGTTTAAGATGTTAGATAAAGGGCAGCAGAATCAAGTTAAAGAAAGTAGAAGGGGCTGTCTGGCTGTTTACCATCACACTTTGCTGCCTCTCTTGGACAATCTATAGACAAGGTTAATAAAACAGTGCAACAAGTTTTCTGAATGCAGGATTGATACACAAAAAAAGATTGCATTCCTATATACCAGCAACAACAACTCAGAAAACATAATTTTAAAAGCAACATTACTAAAAATAATAACATAATCGTTATGGAATCCTAAAGATGTCAATTCTCCCAAAATTAATCCATAAACGATGCAATTCCAATAAAAATTCAAGAGGATTTTTTACAATACTGAAGAAGCTAATGTTACAATTCATGAGGAAGAGTCTATGTTTAAAAACAAAGCACCAAAGTGGGAAACTCGTTCTACCAGATTTAAATAATTATTAAAAAGTTAAGTTAAACAGTGTAGTATTGGTGCAGAGATAGATGTATAAACTAATGAAATGAAAGAGAGCCTAGAAAGAGTCCAAATAATATATGGAAATACAAATGACAGGCATGGCATCAGAACTCAGTGGTAAAAGATGAGAGTATTCAATAAAAGCTGTGAACATTTGTGGCTGTTAATATTAAAATAAAAAAATAATATTTGGCCCTTGTCCTTAGTTCCTGACACGCAGCTCCTGAAGTCCTTGGAACCTCCAGAGTGATGACTGAGTTAATCACCAATGGTGACTGGCAATGATTATTACGGAGGACCAAAGCTGAGTCTGCAGGCTTGGGCCGGAGCGCAGACAATGAGAGGGGCTCTTCCTTTTGAGGCTTGTCATCTATAACTCATTATCACCGGAAGCCAGAGCCTAAATGAGCCTATCAGTTGCCTTGGAATATAAGAACACGTCTGAGTATTTATTTATCTATTTTGAGTTCGGGGCCCCTGTGTGTCTGCTCACTGCCTGTCGGCCGTTCAGCTTGTGCTTGATGCTCGCTCACCATTTAGCACAATGAAGGAACCACCGGAGGGACCTCCGGGAGGAGGCGGGGCCCAGCGAGCCTGGCGCCGGGGGCGGGGCCTGACGGGAGCTCTGCTCAGGCTTCAACATGGCCGGCTCTTTCGGTTGACTTCGCCTGTGGAAACCGAATTTCCCCAGGATATGAGTTGGGGGCCTAACCTCGCCTTTCAGGGTCAGGCGAGCTTTCTGGATGCTCTAGAAACCTTTCGGCCTGCGCAGCGGGCGGAGCTTGCCCCAATGCCCTGCCATTTCTGTGAGGGCCCACAAGGCCCGGGAGGAGCGTCAGAGTCCCCGAGGGCCCTCGCGTCACTGCCTGGAGAGGGTGCTCGGAGCCCTGCTGGGGAACTGGTCCCCAACGAGGTGTGGAACCCTCCTTGCTGGAACTCCACAGAGAGAGTGGTAATAAGATAATAACAAGACTGACTACTGTTTATTGAACCTTCACTGGTCACTGGCTGTCAGGGGTTAGGCGAGGGGTGGAATCTAAGGCCCCGAGTTCCTCTATTACAACCATGGAGCGCCTTTCATACCTGCTTAATAGAGTTGTGGTGAGACATGGAATGGGCAAGAAACACACTGATTTATTTATTCATTTTTAAAAATCATTATTATTATTATTTTGAGATGGAGTCTTGTTCTGTCGCCCAGCCTGGAGTGCAGTGGCGTGATCTTGGCTCACTGCAACCTCCGCCTCCCGGGTTCAAGCGATTCTCCTGCGGCAACCTCCCAGACAGCTGGGATTACAGGCGCGCCCCACCATGCCTGGCTAATTTTTGCAATTTTGATAGAGTTGGGGTTTCATGTTGGCCAGGCTGGTCTCGAACTCCTGATCTCCAGTAATCCACCCACCTCAGCCTCCCAAAGTGTTGGGATTATAGGTGTGAGCCACCTCACCAGGCCAAGAAAGGCACTTTAGACAGTGCCAAAGTTGAGGATTTGGCCTGTGACTCGCTGCAGTTGCCACGCTGCAGTTGCCACACTGTGGCCTTAGAACAGTCTTATCCAGTCCTGAAAACCCCAGTGCCTTGGAAACATCAGGATTGGTCAGAAGGACAGTAAGTCCTTAAGGCGCCAGCCCCTGCTCGTCCCTCCAGATTGAGGGGTAAGTATCCCAAGCTCTTTGCAGGATCCTTATCCTGGATGTGGACACCCACAGTCCTGCTAGGACCTGCTTTCAGAAGAGTTGATCCCAGACATGGAAGTGCCTGATGCCTTCAGCGAAGCAAGCAGGAAAGGCTCAAGTGATGCTCCTGTATCACCCTGGTGAGTAGCCCATTTGTGATCTTTTATGCACTCTTTCATGTAGCATGTTTTCAAGGTTCATCCAACTTGCAGTGTATTAGTGCTGACTAATATTTCATTGTGTAGATATAATGTATTTTTAAACTTTTGTTTATTTTTAATTGGTACACAACAAATATTTGTACATATTTATGGGGTACATATGTACATGTGATATGTTACATGCATAGAATATATAATGATCAATCAGGGTATTTAAGGTATCTATCACTTTGAGTATTTGTCATTTCCATATGTTGGGAACATTTCGAGTCTTCTCTTATAGCTGTTTTGAAATACACAATACATTGTGTTAACTGTAGTCACCCTACTCTGCTATAGAACATTAGAACTTACTCCTTCTATCTAACTGTATTAACCAACCACTCTTCCCTGCCAACCCACACACCCTTCCTAGCCTCTGGTATCTATCTATCCACCATCAACTTTTTTAGCTCCTACATATGTGATAACATGCAATATTTGTCTCTCTGTGCCTGGCTTACTTCACATAGCAATGACTTCCAGTTCCATCCAGGTTGCTGCAAACGACATGATTTCATTCTTGTTTTATGGGTGAATAGTACTTGATTATATGTATCACATTTTCTTTATCCATTTGTCTGTTGATGGACACTTAGTTGGATTCTATATTTTTGCTATTGTGAATGGTGCTGCGGTAAACATGGAAGTACAGGTATCATCCCTTTGATATACTGGTTTTCTTTCCTTTGGATAAACAGCCAGTAGTGGCATTGCTGGATTGTAGGGTAGCTCTATTTTCAGTTCCTGAGAAATCTCCATACCATTTTCCATAGTGACTGTACTAATTTGCATTCCCACACAACAGTATATAAGAGTTCCCCCTTCTCCGCATCCTCGCCCACATCCATTATTATTTTGTCTTTTTAATCATAGCCATTCTCACTGGGTGAAGATGATATCCCATTGTGGTCTTAATTTGCATTTCCCTTATGATTAGTGACGTTGAGCATTTTTTCATATACCTGTATGTCCTCTTTGGAGAAATATCTATTTATGTCGTTTGCCCACATTCCTTCATTCATTCATATATTTATTGTAGTCAGGGTTTTGCTCTGTTGTTCAGGCTGGAGTGCGGTGGTGCAATCACGAGTCACTGCAGCCTCCACTTCCTGGGCTCAGATGATTCTCCTGCTTCAGCCTCCAGAGTAGCTGAGACCACAGGCATGTACCACTGTGCCCAGCTAATTTGTGTGTGTGTGTGTATTTTTTTTTTTTTTTTTTTTTGGAGACGGCATGGGAGTGCAGTGGTGAGATCACTGCTCATTCTAGCCTCAATCTCCTGAGCTCAAGTGATCCTCTCACCTCATTTTTTGACTTTTGTAGAGATGATGTCTCACTATGTTGCACAGGCTGGGCTTGAACTCTTGGGCTCAAGTGATCCTACTGCCTCGGCCTCCCCAAATGCTGGGATTACAGGCATGAGCCACCAAACCCAGTCTACTTTTGTATGTTTTTGTAGAGACGGAATTTTACTATGTTACCCAGGCTGGTCTCAAACTCCTGGCCTAGGCGGTCTGTCTGCATCAGCCTCCCAAAATGTTAGGATTACAGGCATGAGCCATTGTGCCTGACCCTTTGCCCACTTTTAAATGGAATTACTATTATTTTTTACTGTTGAAGTGTTTGAGTTTCTTGTGTATTCTGGATATTAATTCCTTGTTGGATGAATAGTTTGTAAATATTTTCTCCCATTCAACAGGTTATCTCTTCAGTCCATTGTTTCCTCTAATGTGCAGAAGCTTTTTAGTTTAATATAGTCCAATTTGAATACTTTTGTTTTTGTTGCCGTGCTTTTGAAGTCTTAGCCATAAAACCTTTTCCTAGACCAGTGTCCTGAAGTGCTTCCCGTATGTTTTCTTCTAGTAGTTTTATGGTTTCAGGGCTTATGTTTAAGTCTTTAATCCATCTCAAATTGATTTTTGTGTATAGCGAAATGTAGGAGGTTAGTCATGTTGTTTTGCATACATATGGATATCCAAATTTCCCAGCACCATTTGTTGAAGAGGATGTCCTTTCCCCAGTGAATGTCCTTGACACCTTTGTTGAAAATCAGTTGGCTGTAAATGTGTGGATCTATTTCTGAGATTTTTATTCTGTTTCATTTGATACCTGTTTTTATACCAATACCATGCTGTTTTGGTCACTAGAGCCTTGTAATATATGTTGACGTCAGATAGTATAATGTCTCCAGCTTTCTTTTTACTTAGGATTGATTCTCTATTCAAGCTCTTTTTTGGTTCCGTATGAATTTTAGGATTATTTTTTCTACTTCTGTGAAGAATGACACTGGTATTTTGATAGGGATTTTATTGAATCGGTAGATTGCTTTGGGTTGTATGGTCATTTTAACAATATTGATTTTTTTTCTGATCCATGAGCATGGGTTGTCTTTCCATTTCTTTATTCCTTCTCAATTTCTTTCATCTGTGTTCTGTAGTTTTCCTTGTAGAGGTTTTCCACCTACTTGGTTAAATTTTTTTCCTAGGTATTTTATTTTCTTGTAGCTATTATAAATGGGATTTCCTTCTTGATTTCTTTCTCAGCTAGTTTATTATCGGTGTATAGAAACGCTACTACCGTTTGCATGTTGATTTTGTATCCTACAACTTTTTTTTTTAAACGGGGTCTTGCTCTATAGTCGAGGCTGGAGTGCAGTGGTGCCATCTTGGCCCACTGCAATGTCTGCCTCCCGGGTTCAAGCAATTCTCCTGTCTCAGCCTCCTGAGTAGCTGGGACTACAGGCGCACGCAACCACGCCTGGCTAAATTTTGTGTTTTTAGTAGAGACAGGGTTTCACCATATTGGTCAGACTGGTCTTGAACTCCTGACCTCGGGTGATTCTCCTGCCTCAGTCTCTCAAAGTGCTGGGATTACACCATGAGCCACCACATCTGTCTGTATCCTACAACTTTACTGAACTCATTTATCAGATCTAAGAGCTTTTGATGGAATCTTTAGGTTTTTCTAGATACAAGATCATGTCATCTACCAAGAGGGACAGTTTTACTTCCTCTTTTCCAATTTGGATGTCTTTTATTTGTTTCTATTGTCTGATTGCTCTGGCTAAGACTTCCAGAACTGTGTTGAATAGGAGTGGCAAAAATAGACATCCTTGTCTTGTTCCAGTTCTTAGAGAAGAAGCTGAAAGCTACGATAGGATGATGTTAGATGTGGGTTTGTCCTATGTAGCCTTTATTATGTGGAGATATTAATATGGTCCTTCAGTGCCAAGTTTGTTGAGAGTGTTTATCGTGAAGAACTTTTTGATAAAAAAACATTTTATCAAATGCTTTTTCTATATCTCTTGAAATGATCATATGATTTTGTCCTTTATTCTGTTGATGTGATGTGTCATCTTTGTTGATTGGTGTATGTTGAACTACCTTTGCCTTTCTGGGAAATCCCACCTGATCCTGATGTGTTATCTTTTTGATATGCTGTTGGATTCAGTTAGTTAGTATTTTGTTGAGGATTTTTACATCTATGTTTATCAGGGATATTAGAGTGTAACTATCTTTTTTGTTGTTATTGCATTCTTATCTGGTTTTGGTATGAGGGTACTGCTAGCCTAGTAGAATGAGGAAGAATTCCCTCCTTTTCAATTTTTTGGACTAGTTTGAGGAGAACTGGTGTTAGTTTGTCTTTGTAAATTTGGTAGAATTTAGTAGTGAAGTCATTAGCAGTGAAGCCATTGGGTCCCGGGCTTTTCACTGTTTGGATACTTTTTTATTGTGGATTCAATTTCATTACTCACGATTGGTGTGTTCAGGTTTTCTATTTATTCCTGATTCAATCATGGTAGGTTGTATGTGTAAAGGAATTTATGCATTTCCTCTAAGTTTTCTAGTTTATTAATATATAGTTGTTCATAATAGTGTCTGATGATTTTTGGTATCTCTGTGGTGTCAGTTGTAATGTCCAGTTTTATTCATTTCTTTATTTCTTTATTTTTTGACCCAGGGTCTCACTCTGTCACCCAGGCTGGAGTGCAATAGTGTGATCATGACTCACTGCAGCCTCAAGCTCCTGGTCTGACGTGATCTTCCCACCTCAGACTTCTGAGTGGCTGGGACTACAAGCATATGCAACCATGCCCAGCTAATTTTTGTATTTTTTTTAGAGACAGAATTCCGCCGTGTTGTCCAGGTTGGTCTCGTACTCCTGAGCTCAAGCAATCCACCTGCCTCAGCCTCTCAAAAATGCTGGGATTACAGCATGAGTCACCGTGCCTGGCAATGTCTTCTTTTTCCTCTTGGATTTTGTTTATTTGGGCCATCTTTTTTATTTTCTTGTTTAGTCTAACTAGCAATTTATCGATTTTGTTTACCTTTTTGAGAAACAAACTTTTTGTTTCATTGATTATATTGTTTTTTAAATCTATTTCATTTAGTACTGCTCTGATCTTTATTATGTCTGTCTTTCTACTAATTTGAAGTTTGTTTTGTTCTTACTTTCCTAATTCTTTGAGGTATATCCTTAGGTTATTTATTTGAAATCTTTCTACTTTTAAAATATAGGTGTTTATTGCTATAAACCTCTCTCCTAGCACTGCTTTTGTTGTATCCCATAGGTTTTGTTATGTTGTGTTTCAATTTTCATTTGTTTCAAGACATTTTATTTTTTGGGACAAGGTCTCACTCTGTCTCTGTTGCTCAGGCTGGAATGCAATGGCGCAATCTTGGCTCACTGGAACTTCCACCTCCTAGGCTCAAGCGAGCCTTCTGCTGGAGCCTTCTGAGTAGCTGAGATTACAGGCACGCACTAGCATACCTGGCTAACTTTTGTATTTTTTTTGTAGAGACAGAATCTCACTTGGCCAGTTGCCAAGGCCAGTCCCAATCTCCTGGCTCAAGCAATCCACCCACATTGGCCTCCCAAAGTGCAAGGATTACAGGCATGAGCCACCACACCCAGCCTGTTTCAAGACATTTTTTGATTTCCTCTTTAATTTCTTCCTTGATCTAAAGGTCATTCAGGAGCACGTTGTTTAATTTCCATGTATTTGTACAGATTCCAAAGTTTCTTTGTTATTGATTTCCTATCCTATTTCACTGTGGTCTGAGAGGATACTGGTATGATTTTGATTTTTGAGAATTTGTTGAGACTTATTCTATGTCCTAACATATGGTCTATCTTGGAGAATTTTCCATGTGCTGATGAAGAAATATGTCTTCATCTTCTAAATCTTCATCTACTAAAGACATTAGTAGAATGTCTTTTCTATTGAATATATAGCTCATTTTAGTGTCTGGATTTATGTGGAGGTCTCAGACTCAGTTCCTTACTTTGTCAGGTTCAAATCCTATTAGTCAACCAGAGAAATTCTAGATCTCCAGGATTGCTGAACAGATTCCCAGGAATATGTCAGAGCATTGCAAAGTGCCCTATTGACATCTCATTCCCAGCTTCTTCAAAAAAAAAGTATTTTGATTTTCCTATTGATTGCCCCAATTCCTGTTTACTAGCTCAGGCAGCCACAATGTTAACTAACAAAGCTCTAGGTTTTTGGTTTTGACTCACTTTCAGGGCATCACCGGCTTTTGTGTTGACTGATGACTTTAGTTGCACCTCTAGATTGTGTGTGCAATTGTGCGTGTGTCTGTAATCATTCTGTACTTCCTTTACATTTTTGTGAGTTCAGAAATGTATTTAAAAGTGTATTTGGGGCCGGTCGTGGTGGCTTACGCCTGTCATCCCTTTGGGAGGCTGAGGCGGGAGGATAACCTGAGGTCAAGAGTTCAAGACCAGCCTGGCTAACATGGTGAAATCCCGTCCCTACAAAAAATACAAAAGTTAGCTGTGCATGGTGGCATGCACCTGTAATCTCAGCTACTAGGCTGAGGCAGGAGAACAGCCTGAACTCGGGAGGCAGAGGTTGCAGTGAGCCAAGATCGCACCTCTGTGCTTTAGCCTGGGCAATGGAGCAAGACTCTGTTTCAAAAAAATAAAAATAAAAGTGCATTTGGAAGTGATATCAGTAAAAATGGGAAGCTGGGAACCTTCAAAAATTCCTTTATTCATGAAAGCAACTGGGAAAAATACAAGCACCTTTTTCAGAACTCCAGAAAATATCCAAAGGCTTGCCGCAACCTTGGGAGCATTTATTCAAGAATGTAGGCTGAATTTTGGTGAGAATAGTGAACTTTGTAGTGCTCTTACTTTCCCTATGCTCATCACATCCTCCCGGTTCCATGGTAGCTTTGAAAACGAACATCCTACAATCTTGGTGAAAACCAAGCTCCTGAGAACCATAGAAAAGAACAAAAGGGGGTTGGGACTCATTCAAAGCCTTATTCCCAGAGAAACGTCATTGTGTGACCTGACTAGGAGGTCCCAGGAAGACTCCACTCACAAGGCTATCTTTATTTGGCCTGACTTAGAGCTCCCCCAGCCTTTGGTCAGGGGATATGTGTTGAAGACAATCAGAGGCAATTGCTGAACATCGTGGCTACCTGGGGTATAGATAAGTTGAGGTACACAATATGCTAACAAAAATGTAAACAAAGGAAAGCAAACAAAGAAAAAAACAAATGCTGAGAGTACTAAACTTGATTGCTGTCAGAAGACATTTCTGTTCATGTCTTCCACCTACAAATTTAATGTCTTTTCCATCTCAACTAAGTACTTATCATGTCGTGTAGCTATAACTTTTGCAGCTTGAGGTTTGACAGCAAAACTGGCACAGATTTCTTTGTTCTTCTTCATAATTTTATAGGTAAAGGATTTGTCCTTACTATAAATCTTAGCAACCTCAGCCTATAATATTTTTCTTTTCTTATGATGTCAGAGACTTTCACCTTTTCACCTAAAGGAAGCACATTTTGACTTCTCTCTGGCATATCCAAATTGCCAGGATAATTACCATTGCATATTGGGGCAATTATGAAGTGAAATAAGGGTTACTTGTATAACACCCCTATGATGCCATGACAGTTGGTGTGAGAATCAAGATGGCTACTTAGGGTCTAATGAGACTTATTAATCAAGAGTTCTATATGTAGCAAAATATCCTTCCACACTGAAGGAGAAACATAAGACATAAGTATCTTAAGACTTTTAAGACATTCCTTGATAAACAAAGCTAACAAAATTTGTTGCTTGAAGACATCTCTATAAGAAATACTAATGGGAGTCATTTAGGCTGAAATGAAAGAATACTAAGTAGTAACTGAAATTCACGTGAGGAAATAAAGAGCTGAGAAAGATAACTATATGAGTAAATATAAAAGGCAGTATAAGCATAAAGCAATTCTCATGAATGGATTGATGAAGATAGAGCATATGAAGATATGGTTTATATGACATTAACAACACAATGGAAGAGAGAGGGAATGGAGCTACATAGGAAAAAGTTTATGTATACTGTTGTAATTAAGTTGGTATTAATATGAACTACATAGTTATAAATCAACATGTTAATTGCAATATCCAGGGCAACCACGAAGAAAACAACTCAAAAATGTGGTAAAATAAATGACAAGGAAATAAAAATTGTACACTATAAAACTATTTAGCATAAATCTTACTTTATCAATGATTGTATGAAATGGAAATTTCTCTCCATTTAAAAGGAAGAAATGTGCAGAATGAATTAAAGGACATGATCCTAATATATGCTGTGTATAAGAGACATGCTTTAGACCAAGACTCAAATAGATTAAAAGTATAGAAAAAGATATAACAAGCAAACAGTAACCAAAACAATATAAATTAAGAGATGGAATCATAATACAAAATCAGAAAAAATAGACTTAAAGGAAAAATTTTTATTAAGAACAAAGGACATTTTATAATAGTAAGAGGATCAATCCATCAAAAAGATAGAACAGAGCCCCAAAGTCCATGAATAAAGTTTTGACAGAATTGAAGGGAGAAACAATTCAGCAATAAGAGTTGAAGACTTCAATTTCCTACTTTCATTAATAGCTAGACAATTGGGCAGAAAACACTAAGAAAATGTAAGACTTGAATAATACTATAAATCAACTAGATTTAACAGATATCTACAGCATACTCCATCCAAAAACAACAGATATACAGTCTTTATAAGTGCACGTGGAACATTCTCCAGGAAAGACCATATGCTAGGCAATAAAACAACTCCCAATAAAATTTAAAAGATTTAAATAATACGAAGCATGTTCTCAACTGCAATAAAATGAAGTTAGAATAGTAAGAGAAGGAAATTTGAGAAGTTCACAAATATATGGAAATGAAACAATGTACTCTTAAATAATCAATTGGTCATAGAAGAAATCCAAGAGAAATCAGAACATACTTTGAGATGAATGAAAAAAAACTCCACATCTCAAAACTTATGGAATGCAGCTAATGCAGTGCTTAAAGGGAAATTTATCGGTGTAAATTCTTACATTAGAAGAGAAGAAAGATCTCAATCAATAATCTAACTTTCCAACTAAAGAAACTAGAAAAAGATGAGCAAACTGAAACCAAAGCAAATAAAGCAAGGATATAATAAATGGAGTGAAAATAAATAAAATAGCAAGCAGAAAAGCAACAGAGAAATCAACCAAAAGTTATTTGAAAAGATCAACAAAATTGATAGCTTAGCTTGATCAAGAAAAAAAAGGAAAGAACTCAAAAGTATGGTAAATAACCTAAGTAAATAACAACAACAACAACAACAAAAAACCCAAACCCTTAGATAGTCTAGTAAAGATTATGAAAAACCAACAGTTTACATTAAACTTAGTGGCAGAACTCTTAAAGCTTTTCTCCTAAGATGAGGAACAAGACAAGGATGCCTGCTCTTGCTTTTTCTATTCGACATTGTACTGGAGGTTCTAGCCAGGACATTTAGACAAACAAAACAAAACAAAACAAAACCAACAACAAAAAAGAAATAAAAAGCATCTAGATTGGAATGGAAAAAGTGAACTATATTTTTTGCAGATAAATAATGTTGTATGTAGAAAATCTAAGGAATCCACAACAACAAACAACAACAAACCTGCTGGAGCAACAACTGAGTTCACAAAAGATCTAAGATCAATGTGCAAAAAATCAGTTATATTTAGAAACACTAGCAATGAGAAGCCTGAAGATGAAATTAAGAAAGTAATTTTATTTACAATAGCATTTAAAAAAAGACTAAAACAAAAGAAATATAAGAGTACAAAACATTATTGAAAGTGATTAAGACCTAAATAAATGGATACACATTCTGTATTTACTGAATGGAAGACATTACTGTTAAGATGACAGTACTTCACAAATTAATCTACATATTCAACTCAGTTCCTATGGGAATCCTGGCTTCTATTTTGCAGAAATTGACTTGCTGATCCTAAAATTCATTTGAAAATGCAAGGGACTCTGAAGAACCAAAATGATCTTGAAGAAGAACAATGAAGTTGCAGAGTCCACACTTTATTATTTCAAAACTTACTATAAAGCTATAGTGGTTAAAATTGTTTAGTACTAGAATAAGGATAGACATGTAGATCAATGGAATAGAATTGAGAGTCCAGAAGTAAATCCATACATTTCAGGTCAATTGATTTTCCACAAGGGTACCAAGACCATTCAGTGGAAAAGAACAGTCTCTTCAGCAAGTGGTGCTGGAATAACTGGATATCCACATACAAATGAATGAAGTTAGATCTCTTCCTCACATTGTACGGAAAAATTAACCTCAAATGGAAGAAATATCTAAATGTAAGATCCCAAACTATACTCTTAGGCAAAAACATAGGTGTAAATTTTTCTGATATTGACTTAGTAATGATTTCTTTTTTTCCTCTCCTTTTATGTGGGACAGGAAAGCTAGAGGGGTTTAGAGTTGTCTTACTGCTTTTCCCCTATGTCAGACAAGGCCCTGATAAAGCAGTTTTTCTTTAGGGCAGGACTTTCACACAGAGAATAGAATGCCCTGGGCATATTTCAAAATGGTTGATACACCCACTCACTCTCTCTATCCACCAACTAGGGTATACTTTGAAATGGTTGCTTTTCCCTTTTCTTTGTGTAAAGAGCCTGAGGAAATTTTCTTCAGCCTTCATCATGAGAACCTGGTAGGGTTTCTGGAAGTAAAATTCGTGAAAGTATCAGGGGTCCGCAAGGCGGGACTCCAACAAGTTTTCAACTCTCAAGGTAGCCCACACTCAGCCACTGGTAATTTATTGATTAGCATTTAAGTGTTCCTACCAATTACTGGCTCCTGTGGCTTCTGCTCTCAGGTAAACTGTGATGTTCTGTAGTCACCTGTCTCTCTAGTTTTTGAGGAAGTGGTTTGCCCTGTGACCTCTATTCTCTGACAGATCTAAGAAAAGTTGTTGATTTTCAGTTTGATTATCTTTTTTCCTGTTGTGAAGATGGGAGTGCTGATTTCCAAGTTCTCTACATGTTGGAGTGGGAACTCGAAGACCTAATTAACTTCTTAAGAAACTGCCAAACTGTTTTCCAAAGTGGATCTAGCACTTTACATTCCTGGCATTGTATGAGAGTTTCAGTTTCTATCTTTGTCAACACACCATCTTTCTAATTTTAGATATTCTAATAGTTATCTAGTGGTTTCTTATTGTAGTTTGAATCTGCATTTCTCTAATAGCTACTTATGATGACCATCTTTCACTTGCTTGTCAGTTGCAAATCTTTATTAGTGAAGTATCTGTTCACATATTTTGCCCATTTTTTTTTTTTTTTTTTGAGACGGAGTCTCGCTCTGTCGCACAGGCTGGAGTGCAGTGGCGCGATCTCAGCTCACTGCAAGCTCCGCCTCCTGTGTTTACGCCATTCTCCTGCCTCAGACTCCCGAGTAGCCAATGTTTTGCTACAATGAAGAAATGCCTAAAACTACATACCTTTTCTGAAACAATAAGAAAGCTTCCTTCATGGGTCTAATAATCATAAACTTTTAGAATTCCTACCCAGGCCTTTGTCTCAAATTCTTTTATTACTAATCTTATTCCCTCACTCTCTGCACTGCACCCACTTTTTTTGGCCTCTCCCAACTGAGGGCATTCACCAAGGCCTTATCCTTGGCTTCCTGTTCTTAGCAAATGCTTTATTCTTGGTTAAAGAATCACCCATTTCCCTTACTTAAACTATTATTTGTTCATTTACTGAAGAGATATTTATAGTCGCCCACTGAGTTGTAGATGCAAGAGCTGCAACATGAACAGTTTCCACTCCAACTGAAATGCAGTAGCCAGTCTGAATTATCAAGGAGCTTTATCTGCTTCTGCAAATGGCACCAGCATTCTCCCACTCAGGCCTTGGGCTTTGATTCTCTTTGCCTTGGCTCCCTAAATCCAGTTAGGCATCAATCCCTTTTGATGATGCCTTTGAAATTTTTCTATGCTCGCCTTCCTTTCTGTTCTCACTGCCACTAACTGTCCGGAACCTCATTTGCTCATGCCTAGATTTCTACAATGGTCTCCTTGCCTTTTCTTGCTCCTTATAGAATGCGATGTATGGAATCCTGAAATATGCGTACTGAAATGTTGCTCTCATTGTGAAAAGTATGTAGAGCAGAAGACACACTGCATGCCCATGGTCAGAGCCAGTTAACACCTTTGGCTCAACATCCTTACCTGTAAAATAAATATCACACCTCAAGTATTATGGGAATTAAATTAGATAATATGTATGAAGTTGCTTTGTGAACTATAAATCACTAAATAAACGTTATATGTGATAATTATCAGGCCTCTTTGTCACATAGGAAATACCCCACGATATTCTTCAGCAGCTTCACTCTTATTTCCTTGGCTCTTGAGCTCTTAAGATATAATAGCCCTAACATACCTGAGCTTATTTTTATCAGTAGTTTGACCAGCAGACTCCATTCCAAATAAACTGGGTCATCCCCTTTGGCTCTTGGAACACAACTCTAAGTTATTTAGTTAGTTAGTTGGTTATTTCTTTCCTTTCTTCCTTCCTTTCTTTTTCTTTCCTTGAGTCAGGGTCCCATTCTGTCCGAGGCTGTAGTGCAGTGGCGCGATCAAGGCTCCCTGGAGCCTCAACTTCCCGAGCTCAAGCAATCCCCCAATTTTTAAAAATTTTTTGCAGAAGCTGGATCTTGCTATGTTACCCAGGGTGGTCTCAAACTCTTGAGCTCAAGCAACCCTTCCATCTCAGCCTCACAAAGTACTGGGATTATAGGCATGAGCCACACTGCCTGACCTTTTTTTGTTGTTTTTCTAACTTCTACTTTGTGTTATTGCTGGTCTTTTTCCATCTGTATGGACTAGATTCTATTTTCAGAGCTCTTCTTCATTTATCTAAACCGTTTCATGCCCAATTCAATTTCTGCCTCCTCAATGAAATTTTCTGCACTTCCTGTTAACTAGCCCTCAATGGTACATGAGAGCACACCCAGTCTTCATCATACAGATTGAGAGTTACATACTATTCTACGATTGTTTCTTATGTGTACAGCTCCCTGAAGGGACCAAAAGAGTCTGCACCTCCTTTTGTGTTTTTCACCGGGCCTAGCATAGACCCTTCTCACTGTGGGTGCCATTATTTATATGAGAGTGAGTCAAAGAAATAGTATATCTTCAAAGTCATTCATTCCAAAACGTGAACTATCTTTGGTCACTCCTCCATCTGCAGCCTGTAATGGTCAAGTCCAAAGATCCCACTGACAGACACAAGAGTTCTAATAAAACATGATGATCAGGGGGACCCCACCCCCCCAAGTGTTACAGACCCCCGTTGTTATTTTTTTAATTTAGTAAATAAAAAGCCAGAGTTAAGCATTATTTTTTGAATGTCGAGGGTAGCTTTAAAATTGAGCTTCTTAACATATTCTCAAAAGAGGCCCTAATGTATGAAAATCAAATGACACACATTAAATAATATTTAACTGATTAAAGTCTAATAGAAAATTCAATACTTCTGAAAAGTGAGACACTTTTGAAAAGTGCTTCATGATAACCCTCAAACATGTTAGCCTTTAAAAATCATAAACAACAGGCCAGGCGTGGTGGCTCACCCCTGTAATCCCAGCACTTTGGGAGGCCCAGGTGGGCAGATCACTTGAGGCCTGGAGTTTGGGACCAGCCTGGCCAATATAGCAAAACCCCATCTCTACTAAAAGTGCAAAAACTAGCTGGGTGTGGTGGCATGCGCCTATAGTCCCAGCTACTCAGGAGGATGAGGCATGAGAATCACTTGAACCTGGGAGACAGAGGTTGCAGTGAGCTGAGATCACACCACTGCACTCCAGTCTGGGTGACAGTAAGACCGTCTCAAAAAAAAAAAAAAAAAATATATATATATATATACACACACACACAGACACACACACATACACTACACACATACATATAAACAACAGTATTGCAACTAGAAAAGATTATTAATAATTATTTATACATGTAGTGATTGGTCTGTGAGACCAAAAGTACTTGATAAATATAGGAAGTCTGGATAAGTGAAAAGGAACTTCATTGTTATCATTAGCTAGGTTTATAGTTCTGAATTCCATGTGTTCATTCACAGGTATTTCATGACACTGAAACAGACAGGGTAATAATTGATGTGTTCAACTGTCCACCTCTGTATGATGATGTGAAAGTGCAAGTTTCCTCTTCGGTGAGTAATCAAGAAATGGCCTCTGCCATTGTTCTTGTCTGAACTTTTGAATGGTTTTATTTAAGGTTTCCTTTACTACAGTTCCCAACAAGGGAGATGATAAATGTCATCCCATAGAGAAAGGGGGAGAAAAACAATACATCAGATCTATAACAAATTTTTTAAAAGAACATATGTAATTTGAATAATTTTTGTTCATTTGTTTTTTCTAAATTGTACATTTTTCTAAATGTTTCTAAATTTACATGTATTAATTCACAAATCCAAAAAACACAAAATAAATACAAAAAAAAAATACAAGCCAAGATGCTAAAAAACCAAAGGTATGTTTTACTGCATAGCAGTGATTACATTTTGTTTTGCATCATTTTTAATATTAAAAATTGAGACAGAGTCTCACTCTGTCACCCAGGCTGGAGTGCAGTGGCGTGACCATAGCTAACTGTGGCTTCACCTCCTGGGCTCAAGCAATCCTCCCACCTCACCCTCCTGAGTAGCTGGGAGCACTGACTGGAAAGAGAGTTAGGTTTGGGTGACTCAGTTGGGTGAAACACGGAGAAGGCAGCACAATACAACACATGAAATAACCGAAGCAGTTTTTTTTAATTCTAAAGCGAAGAGGGCAGCACACCTCACAGGGCTAACTCCAAGGGGCAGCCATGCAGGAGACCTGTGCTCAACTGATGGGTGGGGAGCAAGAGCGAGAAAGAGGGAGGGACCTGAGAGTGGAAGCCTTTATTGGGAAGTAAGGTGTTACCTGAGCAGGTTTCCTGCGGGGAGGTCTAATCAGTGGGTTTAATGCAAGCAGTCATGAGTTCCATGGAGTCATGCTGTGACTGAGAGGTGGTCACTGATATATCCACACGGTCCATGCAGAGTATGGGGGTCTGTGGGGTGGTTATATCTAGCTGTCCCGCAATGAAGTAGTCACCAGCAGAAGGTTGTATAAAGCAGATATTGGGATCAGTCACATTGAGAAACTGGGAGGAGGTGAACTGGAAACTGTCAATGGTGACTGAGCCCTGCTTCTGATATCAGAAAGTGCAATTTATATTTAAAAGGGATGCTGAGGCAACAAAAAAATTTGTAAGAATTCACTACAAAATACTTGGGTATATATAAGCATCGGTCCTTAGTAGATTCTGTTTAGCACTATCTAAACCAGATTCAAATATCAGCATTTAAATATCTATCATGGAAAATATAGTATTCCTTGAAAATTTTGATAGAAACAGCAAGAGAAAGCAATAGCATTTTCTTAAGCCTCCTCCTTTGTGTCTTGAGTGTATTGTTATAGGATGAAGAATGCTACATATTGAATGGTTATAATTATTTGATAAATATAGAAAGG
This sequence comes from Papio anubis, assembly GCF_008728515.1. Taxonomy (NCBI): domain Eukaryota; kingdom Metazoa; phylum Chordata; class Mammalia; order Primates; family Cercopithecidae; genus Papio; species Papio anubis. The sequence goes on along the minus strand of NC_044990.1, from coordinate 30,896,204 downwards.
AATAAAGGAAGAAACTTTAGTTTCTTTGGAATGATTAGTTCTTGGCATCAATTTTACTTAAAAAAATTTTTTTTTTCTTTTTAGGATTTTCCTAAATACTATCACAACTACCCTTTTTTCTTCTGGTTTAACACATCTTTAATACAAAATAACAGGTATGGATATAATATCAACCCATAGAAACAACCTAATCTTCAATGTCTGCGTATAAGTTGTAATGGCAAGTGTTTTGCTGGTTGTCATAAGCTTAATTTATAGAAAACAAAAAATCCTTGAGCCACCATTGTTCATTGCCTTACTCATTTTACGATGGTTATTTTAAAAATACAGTTGTTCTTGAGACCACCTGTTGCAGTGTCCTCAAGGTCCATACCATAGGACTGTGTTATGAGTTCAAGAGTATTATAATCAGATCTTAAGTGTGGTAGTAAATTCCTCCCACAGAAGTTCAATATGAATCTGCTCAGTACCTTCAACATGTCAGGTCCTCAGTAGGTGCCAATTTACCAATGACGAACCACCACCAAATTTTGTGCTAAAGTAAGGGAGGACCTAGGGAGGCTTCAGCTAGCTGAAAAGCTGACTGACACACTTACATCTAGGAGAAGTTACAAGACACAATAAGTATTAAGAAATACAGCTAAAAAGTCATCAATTGATAGTCTCCCATTTAAACATGGCTTTCTAATAACTGAATTGGGAAAACTTTCTTAAAAACTATTAATTGGAGGCTGGGCATGGTGGCTTATGCCTGTAATCCTAGCACTTTGGGAAGCTGAGGCGGGCGGATCACCTGAGATTGGGAGTTCGAGACCAGCCTGGCCAACATGGTAAAACCGTGTTGGCTACTAAAAATAACAAAAATTAGCCAGGTGTGGTGGCGCATGCCTGTAATCCCAGCTACTCGGGAGGCTGAGGCTGTAGAATCGCTTGAATCCAGGAGGCAGAGATTGCAGTGAGCCAAGATCGCACCACTGCACTCAGCTTGGGTGACAGAGTGAGACTCTGTCTAAAGAAAGAAGAAAAAAAGAAAAAACTATTAATTGGATTCAGAGATTATTGTTCCCAGAAAACCTTCTGCCATATTTGGAAACTTATTTCTCAGTCTAGAAGTTCTCTACTTTAAGTAGTATTTTTTCTGTGGTGGTGAAAAATTGAGATTTTTTTGTATCAACCATACTTTTCAATACAAAAAGAGAAAATATTTTTAAAATGCTTCAGGTCAGAGTTGAGGAAGTGGCTATGATTGCACGTGGCATGAATTGGTAGTTATTGTTATAACCAGTCCTAGTCTTTTCTTCAACTCTGAGATGGATCTAATAACTCCTTAAGTCCAGCAAGGCAACGGTAAATTAAACCTCTGGTCTACACACTTGTAATGCATACACATTTAATAGATTTTGATAGAGTGAACTTGGGACTGGATGGAAATTTTTTACAAATTTGTTTCTTGGATGCATACAAACAATAAGCTTTGACTCCTAACGTGAGCAGAGTCCCTCAAATGTGAGAGCTGGGTGGAGCTTCATTTGTTGCTGCTCCTCAAAAGTGATTCTGGTTTTCCTTTGAAACACCACGTTCATTTTGGAGAAGTAATAACTTAGATCACCTTTATTCTCACTTTTATATAAATTTCTAAAGATTTCTGTAATATTTCAATTTATATACCATTGGTAAAGCTTTTTGTTCGTTATGAGATTGTTGTTTAGCCAAAAATGCCAACTTCTGTCCTTTAGAAAACTAGGCATAAATAGGTTAACTAATTTATGCTTAGTGTTCTATTATTGGAATGCTAAGCATGTAGGATTTATTTATATCCTACTGCTCAAGGTCATTGCCAAGGGCTGATTGCAAAAATTCAAAAAATTGCAACCTCAGGCATAAATTAAAATAGATATAGTACTTTATTATTGGGTTTTGATACATGTCTAATCAGACTGATTTCTGTCCATATAGAAATTTAGATATTTTATTAAACCTAGATGTCATTAATTCCATAAAAAGCAACGTTAAAAGAATCAGTAGCACGTGTTACTGATGTGTTGTTGAAGATTAAGGTATTTTTAAGTCTCACTGAAAAGGTGGAAGGAGCCAACTGAGACACAGAAAAGGGGCTGAGGTTCTATTCATGGTGAGGAAGTCTTTTTTTTGTTTGTTTCTTCAAGCTCTAACAAGGGTGCCTACTGCATGGCTTTTCAGTTAGCCCCAAAATAAAATGTAACAATTTGTTTTCTATTCTTAGGCTTTGTCTACAAAGAAATGAATTGGATAATCTTCATAAACAAAAAACATGGAAAATGTATCAACCACAATATGCAGTAGAGACGTATTTTGATGAGAAATGACTTAGTTATTTTGTAACTCGTAGCTGATTAAGTATAGTTCCCCACACCCCTTCTGGGAAAGAATTATGTTCTTTCCAACCCTGCCACATAGTTATATGTTCTAAATCTTCCTTGCTGGTACATCTATATTGATATTTGTGTACACATGTTCTTTATAAATCTATTAAATATATACAGATAAAATGTCAGGGTTTTTTTTTTCTTTTTTGAAGGCATATATTTCACAGTTTCCATCTTGTATTTACATATATTTGGAACACAGTACTTAGGAACATTAGGCATTATTTTGAAGAACTTTGAAATAGAACTTTCATACCAAAATAATCAAGAGATATTTAAAAATTATGATCCCCCAACACCCACTTACTTATACTTTTTTTTGGTCAAGTATTTATTCCCTGCTTTGTTTCACATTTGTAATTTCAGATTTATTAGAAAGCTAATTTATATTTTTTCTTCTACTTGATTTACAAACTATCTGTTAACAGATTGGCAGCAAAGACTAAGTTTTAAACCCAGAAGAGAGAAATATTTCACACAAGCAGTCCCCCAACTCCCAACACACACTATTCTCTTGTTCCAAGCACTAAGTGGGGAGCTTACTTAACAAGCTTCCTTTAATTACACACAGACATGGGGGTTGGGGTAAGAAGATGGTAGTAAATATGAAGGATAAGTAACCTTCAGTAACTTCTGCTTTTGTATAAAATTGTAAGTGAAGTCAAAAGAAGTATTTGTTCTTAGAGTAATTTAGATGTATTATTTTGAAATCCACTACTCCTGCTCACAACCAATGTCACCTAAGCCCTGGGAGAACTCTGAAGGGACGTAATCTTTTCATTATAAACAGTGGTTAGCCCTGTGTCCACAGGGAATCATTATTATTTCCTCATTGGTGATGAATGGTACTTTTTTATTAAAAACTTTTTTTTTTTTTTTTTTTTTTTGAGACAGTCTAACTCTGTCACCCAGGCTGGAAGGCAGGGGCACAATCTCGGCTCACTGCAACCTCCACCTCCTGGGTTCAAGCGATTCTCCTATCTCAGTCTCCTGAGTAGCTAGGATTACAGGTGCATGCCACCCTGTCCAGCTAATTAAACGAAATTTTTTATTTGTATTTGTATTTTTTTGAGACGGGGTCTCACTCTGGTTGCTGAGACTGGAGTGCAGTAGTAGGATCTTCGCCCACTGCAGTCTCAACCTCCTGGGCTCAGGTGATTCTCTCACCTCAGCCTCCCCAGTAACTGAGACTATAGGTGCATGCCACCATGCTCGGCTAATTTTTGTATTTTTAATAGAGGCAGGGTTTCACCATGTTGGCCAGGCTGGTCTTGAACTCCTGACTTCCGGTGATCCACCCGTCTCAGCCTCCCAAAGTGCTGGAATTACAGGCATGTGCCACCGTGTCTGGCCACTTTTATACCGTTAGCAAAATGCAGAGTAGTGGAGGAGGTTGTCTGAACCAGATCTGAGGTGTTGAAGGGTCAGAAATGTCTTTTTTTTTTTTTTTTTTTTTTAAACAGAGTCTCTCTCTGTTGCCTAGGCTAGACTGAAGTGTTGCAATCTCGGCTCACTGCAACCTCCCTCTCCCAGATATAGGTGATTCTCCTGCCTCAGCTTCCCGAGTAGCTGGGATTACAGGTGCCTGCCACCACGCCAAGCTAATTTTTGTATTTTTAGTAGAGACGGGGTTTCACCGTGTTGGCCATGCTAATCTCGAACTCCTGACCTCAGGTGATCCACTCGTCTTGGCCTCCCAAAGTGCTGGAATTACAGGTGTGAACCACTGTGCCCAGCATGGTGAAATAATTTCAATACAAATTCTAAACAGAAGAAAACGATTGAACTGAAACCCCCTACAACATCCCCAGAACCTACACTAGGGTTACTGTCATGATAACTGTCAGTGGTTAGTGTTTACCATCTCCCCCTGGACCCGAGAGGAGTTCTTAAAGCTTCATCAAAATGGAAAAGAAGGCTTACGAAATATTTTTAAGAAATGCATATGGCTATCCAGTTTTCCCAATACTGTTTATTAAATAGGGAATCTTTTCCCCATTGCTTTTTTGTGTCAGGTTTGTCAAAGATCAGATGGTTGTAGACACGTGGTATTATTTCTGAGGACCCTGTTCTGTTCCATTGGTCTATGTATCTGTTTTGGTACCAGTATCATGTTGTTTTGTTTGCTGTAGCTTTGTAGTATAGTTTGAAGTCTGGTAGTGTGATGCCTCCAGCTTTGTACTTCTTTCCCAGGATTGTCTTGTCTCTGTGGGCTCTTTTTAGGTTCCATATGAAGTTTAAAGTTGTTTTTTCCAATTCTGTGAAGAAAGTTAGTGGTAGCTTGATAGGGATAGCATTGAGTCTATAAATTACTTTGGGCAGTATGGCCATTTTCACGATATTGATTCTTCCTATCCATGAGCATGCAATGTTTTTCCATTTGTGTCCTCTCTTATTTCCTTGAGCAGTTGTTTGTAGTTCTGCTTGAAGAGGTCCTTCACATCCCTTGTGAGTTGTATTCCTAGGTATTTTATTCTCTTAGTAGTAATTGTGAATGGGAGTTCACTCATGATTTGACTCTCTGTTTGTCTATTATTGGCGTATAGGAATGCTTGTGATTTTTGCATATTGATTTTGTATCCTGAGACTTTGCTGAAGTTGCTTATCAGCTTAAGGAGATTTTGGGCTGAGACGATGGGGTTTTCTAAATATACAATCATGTCATCTGCAAACAGAGACAATTTGACTTCCTCTTTTCCTATTGGAATACGCTTTATTTCTTTTCTTTTCCTTTTCTTTTTTTTTTTTTTTTGTGACGGAATCTTGCTCTGTTGCCCAGGCTGGAGTGCAGTGGTGCGATCTTGGCTCACTGCAAGCTCTGCCTCCCGCATTCACGCCATTCTCCTGCCTCAGCCTGCCCAGTAGCTGGGACTACAGGCGCCAGCCACCATGTCCAGCTAATTTTTTTTTTTTTTTTGTATTTTTAGTAGAGATGGGGTTTCACCGTGTTAACCAGGATGATCTCGATCTCCTGACCTCGTGATCCACCCACCTCGGGCTCCCAAAGTGCTGGGATTACAGATGTGAGCCACCGCACCTGGCCAGAATACCCTTTATTTCTTTCTCTTGCCTGATTGCCCTGGCCAGAATTTCCAATGGTATGTTGAATAGGAGTGGTGAGAGAGGGCATCTTTGTCTTGTGCAGGTTTTCAAAGTGAATGCTTCCAGTTTTTGCCCATTCACTATGATACTGGCTGTGGGTCTGTCATAAATAGCTCTTATTATTTTCAGATACGTTTCATTGATACCTAGGTTATTGAGAGTTTTTAACATGAAGGGGTGTTGAATTTTGTCAAAGGCCTTTTCTGCATCTGTTGAGAAAATCATGTGGTTTTTGTCATTGGTTCTGTTTATGTGATGGATTACGTTTATTGATTTGTGTATGTTGTGCCAGCCTTGCATCCCAGGGATGAAACCGACTTGATCGTGGTGGATAAGCTTTTTGATATGCTGGTGGATTCGGTTTGCCAGTATTTTATTGAGAATTTTTGCATCCATGTTCTTCAGGGATATCGGCCTGAAATTTCCTTTTTTCTGTTGTGTCTCTGCCAGGTTTTGGTATCAGAATGGTGCTGGCCTCATAAAATGAAGTAGGGAGGATTCCCTCTTTTTCTATCGTTTGGAATAGTTTCAGAAGGAATGGTACCAGCTTCTCTTTGTACCTCTGGTAGAATTTGCCTGTGAATCCATCTGATCCTGGACTTTTTTTGGTTGGTAGGCTATTAATTACTGCCTCAATTTCAGAACTTGTTATTGGTTTATTCAGGAATTCGACTTCTTCCTGGTTTAGACTGTGGAGGCTGTATGTGTCCAGGAATTTATCCATTTCTTCTAGATTTTCTAGTTCATTTACATAGAGGTGTTTATAGTATTCTTTGATGGTAGTTTGTATTTCTGTGGGATCAGTGGTGATATTCCCTTTATCATTTTTTAATTGCATCTATTTGACTCTTCTCTCTTTTCTTCTTTATGGGTCTGGCTAGCGGTCTATCTACTTTGTTGATCTTTTCAAAATACCAGCTCCTGGATTTATTGATTTTTTGAAGCGACTTTCATGTCTCTATCTCCTTCAGTTCTGCTATGATCTTAGTTATTTCTTGTCTTCTGCTAGATTTTGAATTTGTTTGCTGTTGCTTCTCTAGTTCTTTTAATTTTGATATTAGGGTGTCAATCTTAAATCTTTCCTGCTTTCTCTTGTGGGCATTTAGTGCCATAAATTTCCCTCTACACACTGCTTTAAATGTGTCCCAGAGACTCTGGTATGTTGTGTCTTTGTTCTCATTGGTTTCAAAGAACATCTTTATTTCTGCCGTCATTTTGTTATTTACCCAATAGTCATTCAGGAGCAAGTTGTTCAGTTTCCATGTAGTTGTGCGGTTTTGAGTCAGTTTCTTAATCCTAAATTCTAATCTGATTGCACTGTGATCTGAGAGACTGTTATGATTTCCGTTATTTTGCATTTGCTGAGGAGTGTTTTACTTCCAGTTATGTGGCCAATTTTAGAATAACTGCAATGAGGTGCTGAAAAGAATGTATATTCTGTTGCCTTGGGGTGGAGAGTTCTATAGATGTCTATTAGGTCCGCTTGGTCCAGAATTGAGTTCAAGTCCTGAATATCCTTGTTAATTTTCTGTCTCGTTGATCTATCTAATATTGACAGTGGGGTGTTAAAGTCTCCCACTATTATTGTGTCAGAGTCTAAGTCTCTTTGTAGGTCTCTAAGAACTTGCTTTGTGAATCTGGGTTCTCCTGTATTGGGTGCATATATATTTAGGACAGTTAGCTCTTCTTGCTGCATTGATCCCTTTACCCCTTCCTTACACCTTATACAAAAACCAACTCAAGATAGATCAAAGACTTAAACGTAAGGCCTAGGACCATAAAAATTCTAGAAAAAAACTGGGGCAATACTATTCAGGACATAGGCATGGGCAAAGACTTCATGTCTAAAACACCAAAAGCAATGGCAATGAAAGCAAAAATTGACAAATGGGATCTAATTAAACTAAAGAGCTTCTGTGCAGCAAAAGAAACTATCATCAGAGTGAACAGGCAACCTACAGAATGGGAGAAAATTTTTGCAATCTATCCATCAGACACAGGGCTAATATCTAGAATCTACAAAGAACTTTACAAGAAAATTTACAAGGAAAAAACAAAACCCCATCAAAAAGTGGGCAAAGGATATGAATAGACACTTCTCAAAGGAAGACTTTTACGCGGCCAACAGACATGAAAAAATGCTCATCATCACTGGTCATTAGAGAAATGCAAATCAAAACCACAATGAGATACCATCTCACGCCAGTTAGAATGGTGACCATTAAAAAGTCAGGAAACAAGAGATGCTGGAGAGGATGTGAAGAAATAAGGATGCTTTTACACTGTTGGTGGGAGTGTAAATTAGTTCAACCATTGTAGAAGGCAGTGTGGTAATTCCTCAAGGATCTAGAACTAGAAATACCATTTGACCCAGCAATCTTATTACTGGGTATATACCCAAAGGATTATAAATCATTCTACTATAAAGACACATGCACAATGGCACTATTCACAATACCAAAGACTTGGAACCAACCCAAATGTCCATCAGTAATAGACTGGATAAAGAATATGTGGCACATATATACTATGGAATACTATGCAGCCGTTAAAAAGGATGAATTTATGTCCTTTGCAGGGACATGGATGAAGCTGGAAACCATCATTCTCAGCAAACTGTCACAAGATCAGAAAACCAAACACCACGTGTTCTCACTCATAGGTGGGAGTTGAACAATGAGAACACGTGGACATATGTAGAGGAACATCACACACCAGGGCCTGTTAGGGGGTGAGGGGCTGGGGAGGGATAACATTAGGAGAAATACGTAATGTAAATGACAGGTTGAGGGGTGCAGCAAACCACCATGGCATGTGTACACCTATGTAACAAAACTTCACGTTCTGCACATGTACCCCAGAACTTAAAGTATAGTTTTAAAAAGTGCAACTTCCTGACTGTGACATTACGCACAGTTATTCCATCGAAAGTCTGAAAAGTGGAGTGGGGGAGGGGCCATTAAGAATAATTCTCAATTATTTCTTGGCAGATAAACCAACTTTTCCAAAGAGTCTGAAAACCGCTTGATCTCTTTTTTAAGCAACAAGCAATACAATCTCTGTGATCCCATCATTACTGTTCATTCCTTCCAGGAGAGGAATAACACACTTCTGCCTTTAATTGTCAAATTATCCCCATTCTGAATTCGAGTGAAATATAATTTAATATGATTTTATGATGATAAATTTAGAGTCATTCTCTCCCAGGTACTGCTGGGCTACGATAAAATGAGATCTGAATTACATCAAAATAATTTAATTATTCCAAGAGAAGGGGTGACTGTCAGAATTTTTTAAGTGGGTGCATAATTTAGATAACCTAGATGCAGATAAACTGAATAAAGCATTTAAATCAGCACGTTAATATTTTAACGTGATCATCCTGAACAGTTCGGGCATCACAGGTTCCTACAATACACATTTGCTGTATATCTGGGAGAGTTACATTTCCAACTAGGAGGATGTGGGAGGCTAATGAATATACAAATGCCAGCAACAACTCTCTCCCGTCCTCTGTGAGGGTAAGCTGCCTTCCCATGTAATTTACCACTGACAACATCATCATGGTACTCACTGTGCCCTCAAGTGAGTGAAGACTGTTCTGAATGCCAGTACCAACCACAGAGCCTGACACCTAGTCAGTTCTCAGAGACCTATCAAGTCCATAAAGCCATGAATAAATGACAGAGATTAAATTTCTGCACTTGCCTAGAATAAGATTAGAAGTCCTTACAAGACACATAAAAACGTTCTTTAGGCGGTGTGGTGGCCAGCCAAGCCTCTTACTCCACAGGAGGGGCACTCACACTATGTCATACCTAACACTTTACCAAGGGTGGTGGTTTGGATTTTCAGTCCTTGACATAGAGTCGGTAAATCATGAGAAATAGAGGAAATCATCAGGGTAGGGACAGTGTCTCAGGGAAGGGACAGCTCTGAAGAAGAGGGCAGAGAGATGAGAAGAGAAAAGCAGACTCACGTCACAGAACCAGGCCCACCCAAGCAGAGGTGAGACCTCGCACCCCTCTGAAGGCCATCCGTAAAGGTTCAGTTTAACAGGGCAGGGAAGCATATCATTTTCAAGAAACTCCAATCAAAAAAGGTTTGGGGTTGTTTTTAATTTTGGCATTTGAGGGGAAAAACTTCAATGATCTGAAATGCCATATTCCCCAACTATGCCGAACAAGGTACACTGCAACAGTAGTCAAAATAGTGACTGCATTGTTTAGAGTTGTTGAATGACTAACTCTTAGTTAGTGGTACCAAGTTTCCTTTTTAGACTAACTTTTGGGATCCATGTTGCCTCATTTCAATAATTATCTAATTACCTAAATAACTTCTTCAAATCCTCCTTCATCCTAGCTCTCTAGGGCTCTAGATCTCTTACAGATAGGGAAATAAGAACTTCCCAGCACTTGAGAATAGATGAGCTGGCTGAAAACCTGTGTGGTGAGGGAAACTTCGTTTAAAAGGAAAAGGAGAGACACACAGAACAACGCATTTAGGCGCCATCCACATCACCTCGGGCTGCAGCTGGCTCTGTGCTTCCAGTCAATCACTTCCATGGGTGGCCTCTGCCACAAAACACTACAACACTCTGCTCCTATCAATGGTGGACAGAAAAATCCCAAAGCCCAGCAAGTTCAACGTCCAGAGAGCCAGGGTGGCAAATGCTCCAAACTAACCCTCACATCTGGGCACACTGCAGACCCATTAGGGAGCACTAACGCAGAGACAGCAACATCAGACAAGGGACCCAGGGACCACAGTCCTGCCCTGTCTTCACACCATCTAGCTGTGTAAGCTTGAACAAATCTACTGCCCCTCTCTGGGCCTCTCTCCTACAAGATCTTGTAAGTGGGAGTCCTACTTTCCATTTGCATTCCACAGGCCTCACAATAGAATTGAGGTTTCTGTGTCACTAATGGGCACCTCCTCTGCCCAGCCCCCTCTCGCGTCTTGTTCCTCCTTCCCATCCCACCCCACCAGCAAAGGGGTTAGTTGTGCTCAGGAGTTGGACTACGCGTGGCAGCTCTACCTCAGTGAGGGGCGTGCCTGTGTCGCCAGCACAGGGAGAAATACCTGTCCAGTGGTGATGGAAACAGTTAAGTGTCAGTACGTATAAGGGCCCAATACATGTTCAAAACATGCCCACCGGCAAATGCCTTACATATCAGGCTCCCAACCATACAGTTGCAATTTCTATCTTTCAAACTAACTGTAAATTATAAAGATGGCACCCAAATACCTGTATGCCCATAAGTAGGAAAAGGTAAACTTTTTAAATTCTATCACAATAAATTCTAGATCTTTGATAGACTGACTGAAGGATATAAAATGTCAAAAGGTGAGACGCTCTCATGTGGCTAAACACCCTCCTATTGCAGAGACAGAACTGAGCCCACCAGCATTCACCTGCTGGTGAGAGGTGCCCGGGGCAGGCAGATGGTTGCACCATTCTCAGCGTCAGCCTCCTCCCCAGTGCGGCGTGGGGGAGAAGATGGTGCACGGCGCCTGGGAGGCTGCGGCCTAAAGGCACGCAGTGGGCAAAAGACTACTAGGCAGACCCCCGCCGGCCTTCCGTTCTCCTGCTTCTGGGGCCAGGACTCTCCTTGTGAGCTCTGTCCTGGGAGAAGTGCCCTTTCCAGTGCTCCTTATCAGTGTTTGTGAGGCATTCTCTCTAGTCCTCCTCATTAGCATACCTTGGCCAACCTTTGGCTCATAGAAAAACTCTTTGCTCTTCTCTGAACAACAATTTCTTTTCCACAGTTGAGCAAATGACTGCATGAGAGGTGACCACACTCATGACCATACTCATGTTGGTGGTGGTGGGTAGGGGGTGTCCTGGATAAGGAGAGCATTGGGCAACGCCCCCTCTGGCCTCCCCAGTCCAGGGAGCTGCAACCACTATGGGAATCCTGTGGGAGGCCAGAGTAGTCCAGGGTTTCCCTTTGGGCAATCAGCATTCCAACCGTGCCTCCTGGTCCCAAGACAACAAGACTCTGGAGAACTAAATTACCACCATGCACTTCCCATTCTGCCATGTGCCTCAGCCGAGGGTCCTGCTCTTCCTGCATATTCAAGCTGATCTTTCTAAGGAGTAGCTTGCACGGTGCTAGCTCTGCCCCCCTTATCCCAGGCAGCACCTTCCTGTGCCAAGGGAACTTCAGCCTGCCCTTGTGCTCAGGCCCCTAGGCTCAGGTTAGCTGACATTCCCAGCAAATCCTACAACTTCTCCTTTCCTTTCCTGGATCTAAGACACAGTCCATTATCAGTCTCATTTTTAAAGACATTTCTAAGAGTGTCCTTTCTTTCCCAACACTAGTAAGGACAGTAAGTGGTGTTCCCTGGGAGGGACCGTGTGGTGTTATTTTTGCACTACTACAAGGATTCTGAAGACTGCCAGGCTTGAAGTGAAGAACCATATTACCTGCCTATCCCAGCCAGGTGACAGTGGAAAAGGGGCTTCATCTCTGAGCTGTTTTCCAGCGGTACTGGGCACATTCCACCCCTCACCCTGACTCACAAGGTGTTGACAATAATGGACACTGCTCTGTCTTCTGCCATGCTTTGAACAACACTACACCATCCATCAGATGGATTCATCCCAAAGGTAAAGCACATTGCTTCTGGAAGGAGAAAGGTAATATCTTTTTTTTTTTTTTTTTTTTTTGAGATTAAGTCTTGCTCTGTTGCCCCAGGCTGGACTGCAATGGCCCAATCTCAGTTCACTGCAACCTCTGTCTCCCCAGTTCAAGCAATTCTTCTGCCTCAGCCTCCCAAGTAGCTGGGATTACAGGTGCCCGCCACCATGCCCGGCTAACTTTTAGTATTTTTCAGTAGAAACGGAGTTTCACCATGTTGGCCAGACTGGTTTTGAACTCCTGACTGCAAGTGATCCACCTGCCTCGGCCTCCCAAAGTGCTGGGATTACAGGCGTGAGCCACCGCGCCCGGATGAAAGGTAGTATTTTCATGCTCCTTTCATTTGATCTCATTTAGAAGGTGCTTGAGGAATAGAGAGGACTGGGTTTTCTCTGGGATTATAGTTAGGCATCACTTAGTGACCGGGACGTGTTCTGAAAAATGCGTCGTTACACAGTTTTGCCATTGTGATATCACAGAGCATACACACACGACCCTAGATGGCACAGCCTACTCCCCACCTGGGCTGCACGGTATGGCCCATTGCTCCGAGGCTACACTCCTGTGCAGCATGTTACTGTGCTGAATACTGGAGGCAACTGTAACACAGTGGTAAGTATTTGTGTATCTAAACATATCTAAACACAGAAAAGGTGTAGTAAAAATACGGTGGTATAATCTCATGGGACCATGACCACATACATCGTCCATCACCGACAGAAACATGGTGAGGTAGCGCATGACTGTACCTGCAGCCCCCGCCGTGAGGTCAATGGCAACCTGGATGGCAGCACTGGACTTCATGTTTGCCCGCTCTTCTGCTGGTCTCGTGGAAGGCAGCTCTCTGGACCTTACGACAGGCACCACATATCCGTGGGGGAGGCAAGAGTTCACCATTATTAGTCCAGGTCTCTGCAGCCTCCCGTTCTCTAGGCCTGCAGCCAAATTACTGAACCCAAACTTCTGGGATCCATGAACTGGGCTCCACATTGCTCCAAAGGAAAGGGGCTCCAGGTATCAGTGCAGCTTAGCAATTGACGGCCCCCTAGAAAGCTCACAGATCAAAAAGCTTCCCTGCATATCAATGCTATGGCCACCAGCAGCACTTCAACCAACTTTCTGAAAACTGTAAAAATGAACACCAAACAAGCAAGCCAACCACAGTTGTACCAACCATAGCAGACTCTTTTTTTAGAGGCCTAAGTTGAGCTATCAATTGAATAGGCTCAGTTCTAAATGCAGACAGCAGCCCGTGCTGGGTGCCTAAGGGGATGTCACAAGACAGTAGGTCTGGAGAGGAACACTCAGGCAGCCAAGGGTGAGAGCTGCACCCTGGAATCACACACGCCTTGGTGTGAATGCCTGCTCTACCTGTGGCCCCTTTGGCCTCTACACCTGCGAGTCCTCATCTGTACAAGGCAAATAATAACAATATTACAAAACAAAGGCATTCACAAACAGCCACATGAAACTGATGGGATGCTCCACTGTGCACAAGCGATAGAACAAGGCCCGGCACAGAGCACCAAACATCTTCCTATCACCACAATCCACTAGCCCTTCAACTGTCAACGTGCACAGGAGTCGCCTGGGGGCCTTGCTAAATAAAATGCAGCTTCTGATTCAATAGCCTCGGATGGGACCAGAGATTTGGCCTGTCTTGATGAGCTCCCGAGTGAGGTGGAAAATGCCAGTCCACAGACTCACACTCTGAAATACAACACCTGGGTCTTTGTGTCCAAATTTGCTTCATAACCTGAAGTGCCCTTCCCCCCCACCTTTTTTTTTTGAGATGGAGTCTGGCACTGTCGCCCAGGCTGGAGTGCAGCAGCCACGATCTTGGCTCACTGCAACTGCCACCTCCTGGGTTCAAATGATTCTTCTGCCTCAGCGTCCCAAGTAGCTGAGATTACAGGTGCATGCCACTGCACCAGGCTAATTTTTCTATTTATAGTAGAGATGGAGTTTCACCCTGTTGGCCAGGCTGGTCTTGAACTCCTGACCTTCAGTGATCTGCCCATCTCAGCCTCCCAAAGTGCTGAGATTACAAGTGTGAGCCACCTTGCCCAGCCTGGACACGTATTAAGTATTCTAATTATCGGGTCTTCTGGAAATCTTGATTCAGTATGTTTGGGTTGGAGTCTTGGGCATTTGGGAAAACTGGAATTTATTCCTCTCCCTTCAGACAAAAGTCAACTACTGCTGAGGCATGGGCTTCATAAATGTTGACTAAAAGATCCAATTCAACAACCAGTCCTGTATACTTTTCAAACTGTGTAAGTAACTTCTTTGTGAATAATAAGGAACAATTTATTCCTCATCGCACTGAGGAGCCGTGTGACCCCAGTCGTGCTGGATCAGAGATGAACACCAAGTGACTTCCTAACACCAATGTCATCCTGAACATCAACAGAAAACATTGGCCACCGAGATGATTTTTTAACCACTTGAAGCATTTTGCTGATGACGGGACTGAAAGAATCTTCCTTAATTTACAAAAAAATTTAAAACCACTGGCAACAAAGGCACAGTACTTAACAAAGCAACTAAGTTACAAGTGCAAGACACTGATTTATATGCTGTTTATAGACCTGGAGAGACAGGACCATTTACTAGGTTGAAAAGGTAATGGCCATCTGATATCTTCTTTAAAAAGTATATCAGGGTCCTAATCCTTTTCCAGAAAGCAAACTAAGGCCAGAGCAAGACAGGGTCTCCTAGGCCACACAACTAGTCAGTGACAGAGGAGCCAGTTCAGTCCTGTCCTTCAGGTCTGTGCCTACAAACCAGTACTTTATCTGAGTATTCCAACCTGGGCAGAAACATCACGAAACACCCAGTCCTGCATTTAAAAAAAAAAAAAAAAAAAAAAGCAAAAAGGAGGAAGAAAAAAACGAAGGCAACTGAGAAGACAGAGCATGTCCAGTGTGGCCTCCCAGATAAACCTCAATGCGTTGCTTTCTTTTGGCGCAGCCACTTCCTTTGTAACTTGGAAGGAAAGAAAGTCACATCACATTGCATTCTATCTGCCCAAGTGAATTGAACCCCGTTAGGTGAGCCAAACTTAAACACATTAAATTCTACAAATAACCACTTGTAGAATTATTAAGATAGAAAACAATGGTGGGCACTAACAGATTCACTCAGGATTGGGTAGTTAACAGGTTAATTCAGATTATGTGTAGCTCTAGCTGGGAGAAGACACAGGGCTTGGAGGAAGCAAGACTGTTCAGCATGAATTAGAACTGATGTATGAGCTTGCTGTAGCACTCGGAATAGAAAAACTCTTTTCAGCCCCTTTGATCCCTCTCAGACTACACCAGGGTTCAACCGAGGAACAACAGCGCTGACCACCATCCTTCTCGATCTTTGGGGAAATAAACTTTTTGGATGGGGGAGTCAGATGAGGCTGCATTTTCCACCAGGGAACACGAACTGCTGCGGGAAGATCCCAGCTTCTGGTTAAAGCTGGGGCGGTAGGAGCTGCCGGCCAGCTCGCCATCCAGTCCCCAGAGCCCGGGCTTTAGGGCGCCGGGATGCGACCAGTTTTACCGCCAAGGAGCCGGGCCAGGCGCGCCTCCTCCCCGGCCTCGCAAGGAACAGGTTAGGGAGAGACTTCCAACTTCCTCTGGCCGGCCCTGAACGCTCGCCGCCCCTGCCCAGCCGCCCACTGTCTGGCAGCCTGCAAGTCTCCATTCAGAAGCGGCTCCGTGCTGCCCAGCGCTGGCGCCCTGGCGGCTCGCAGCCAAATGACACGACCTGGGGGCAAAGGAGGACAACAGTTCCCACCAGGTAGGCACTGCGGGAAGGAGGCCGACGACCCCGAGATTCTCTGGCGACCTCGGCGGGCCATCCCCGCGCTGTGCGCGGGTCCCGTGGCACGTGAGTGGCGGTTCTCGCAGCTTCCCTGGACGCCCGGGAAGGTCACACCGCCCAGGCGCCGAGGCCCGCCCCGCGCCCAGCTCTCTCCGCCCTCTCCGCCCGGGGCGCTCCCCAGCTGCAGAAAAGCGGAAGTAGGCGCAAGGCCGCAGCGCGCCCAGCCTACGTGCCAACCCTGGAGAAGGAGGAGGCCTGCGTCTCCGGGTGCTTTCTTGCCTCTGGGCTCCCCGAGACCCTCTCTGAGGCTGGACCCCAGATAGTCCGCTGGGCTGGGGATGAGGACTAGGGGCTGGGAAGGTCAGTGATTGGGAGAACTTAAGTTTTTAGTTAATTTGATCTTGTTGGGCGGCCAATACCTTAATTATAACTTATATTTGAGTAAAAGATTATACTCGGGATTCAAGGCCGTAAGTTAAAATTATAATTAAGTATGAAAATACTGGAATTGTAAAGATGGAAAGTAGATTATTTTATTACCAGTTAAAAAAAAAAAAAGCCACTTGCCAATCCCCTTCTCCAAAGGAAATCCATCTGATGCCATTTCTGTAAGTGCACTGATGAAAACCGTAACTCTGTCAGCTCTGATCTTGTAGTCCCTAAGGAATTATAGGTTCTATCTGTGGTTCTCTGGCATTTTATTAAACAAGTGAAAGTATTCAAGGAAGCTATTGTTTGCCCAGAGTAATTTTCTTTTCTTTTCTTTTCTTTTCTGTTTCTTTCTTTCTTTCCTTTCTTTTTTGACACAATCTGGCTCTGTCGCCCAGGCTGGAGTGCGGTGGCGCCATTTCGGCTCACTGCAAGCTCCGCCTCCCGGGTGCATGCCATTCTCCTGCCTCAGCCTCCCAAGTAGCTGGGACCACAGGCGCCAGCCACCACGCCTGGCTAATTTTTTGTATTTTTAGTAGAGACGGGGTTTCACCATGTCAGCCAGGATGGCCTCGATCTCCTGACCTTGTGATCCGCCTGCCTTGGCCTCCCAAAGTGCTGGGATTACAGGCGTGAGCCACCGCGCCCGGCCTGCCCAGAGTAATTTTCTTTAATGCCCTAAGACAAAGGGTCAAAAGAGTCTTGTTCTACTTGAGACAGTCCCTCAACATAACACACAGCCACCACCTTCCCATTGCTTTGGTTCAGCCTTTATGTATTGATTTTCATTTTCAACACAATTTTCTTCCTTAAAACAGGGCGTGGTGACACATATCTATAGTCGTAGCTACTTGGGAGGCCAAGGTAGGAGGATCACTTGAGGCCAGGAATTTGAGGCCACGGTGAGCTATGTTGGCACGGTTGCACTCCAGCCTGGGTGACAGAGAGAGATCTTGTCTCTTAAACACACACACAAGCACACACACACACACGCGAGATGTAATTTTCTTTTACAACTTTCAGCCTTGTTTGGATGTGCTGTTGGATTATTACCTATGTAATTTAAGTGATTTGATTGGTAATAGTGCTTAACATGAATGCACACCTGAATAGACCTCCCAGGCTGTAGCAGATGCCATGATGGGATCAGAGTGCCTGGTAAATGGGCACTCATCAGAATCAGCACTTTAGAGCTCAGGCTTCTGGATCATAATTGAGTCCCAGAAACAAGCCATGGAGCTGGGATGACTTATCCAAAGTGACAGGGAACGTAACTAATTGGAAGCAGATCCAGGAGCCAAAACTACAGTTACAGCAGCCTAGAGGGGTTGGCAATATCACCTGGTCCAGTGGCTTTTGCAGTTTAAGAAAATGAGCCCCAAAAGAACCCTGATTAAGGACAGACTTGGCTGGGTGTGGTGGCTCATGCCTGTAATCCCAACACTGGGAGGCCGAGGCAGGAGGATCACTTGAGTCTGGGAGGTTGAGGCTGCAGTGTGCGGTGTTCACACCATTGCACTCCAGCCTGAATGACTGACCAAGACCCTGTCTCAAAAAAAAAAAAAGGATAGACCCTGTTACAGATTAGAAAGTCAGGATGTTTGTGTAAATGTCCCTGTGTGACCTTTAGTGAGTCACTTAACCTTTCGTAACCCCCAGCTACAGCATGACTGCATTACTGACTCCTCTGAAACCCCTGTGCTCAGCCTGTTAGAAGAATCCACTGTGCAGGGCCCTTGGTACTTTCCCCCAGCCATTGGGCCGCAGCCTAGTGCTTTGTCTTGTCTTCCTTGAGCCCCTTCCTCTCCTGTCCTCACAAGGGCTGTTCCAAACTCTTATCACTTCCAAGCCTTCCACATTTCTCCTCTCCACGCCTCCCCTGTGCAACCATCAGCCTCAATTTGTTCTATAAGAAACAATCTGAATTTTGCTCAGATTTTTAATTCCTAATCTACAAAGTTACCTCTTTTTTTTTGCACAAACTCTCATCCATTTGTCCACTGTCCAACTTACTTGCTGTGTCCCCGTGCCTAGCCCAATGGCCGGGAAGAATGAGGATGAGGGAGAAACCAAGACTTAGAGAGGCCAAGTCACTCCCCAAAGTTACACAGGTGCGAATAGAAGAACAGGGACTCAGTAAAGTTCTCTCCAACTCGGAAGGTCAGGCGCTCAGCCGCTACGCTGTGCAATGCTCCCTCACAGAGATTCTTATTAAAAGCAAGAGAGCTGCAGGAACTGGAAGTTTTTTCTTCCGGGATAGATCTCCTTCCACAGTATTTTATAAAATCACCTCGGCAGCTTAAAATCCCCCACAACAGTGCTCTTTCTGCTGTCTTTATTTTAGGAAGAGAGAAAGGAAGATATTGATGTTAAAATGCTTCCTATCTCTTAGATGCTCAGAGAACTGATTGCAAAATCACCTGGTTGGCACTGAATCAAGAAAGTGTCCTTGCAAACTTTGTTCTGAGTGTAATTTCCTAGGGATCCTATGGCCTCTTGAGGACAGCATTTTAGGGACATGGATCACTGCTCTCCATAGAGGTAGTTCAACTCAGTAGTATTTTACATGTAGGCTGCAAGCAGCAAACACGTCAACACACTGACCTCTCTGCTCCAGGGGACTGGCTGCTACACTGGGGATTGCACAAGTCAGACTTCAATGCAGCTGGCCTTGTGATGGGTGGCAGGTGTGATGTGGGTCAGAGGTGAGAGGACAGACAGAATGGCTGCATGAAAAAGCGAGCATTTGCTATTCTACAGAATTTCATAATGCACTGGTTAATGACACTAAAAGGAGAAATAAGTTCACAAAACGTATCCCTGGTCCTGACACCACGTGAGGCGTGTTTTAACGAAGTGAGTTAATTTGGGTTGCAAATAGATCAAGAGCATAAAACATCTCAGACTCAAATGTATTTTTAGTTAATAAGAAAGAAGAGGGGCCTGGCATGGTGGCTCACACCTGTAATCCCAGCACTTTGGGAGGCCCAGGCTGGTGGATCACCTGAGTTTAGGAGTTCAAGACCAGCCTGGCCAACATGGTGAAACCCTGTCTCTACTAAAAATACAAAAAAAATTAGCCAGGCATGATGGCAGGTGCCTGTAATCCCAGCTCCATGGGAGGCTGAGGCAGGAGAATCGCTTGAACCTGGGAGGCCAAGGTTGCAGTGAGCCGAGATCGCACCATTGCACTCCAGCCTGGGCAACAAGAGGGAAACTCAATCTAATCTGGAAAAAAAAAAAAAAAAAGCCACATAAGAAAAAAGAAAACTTCCTTTTGATTATGCAATTTTAGTTCCCATTAAATGTTCTTGGCTGCTGATTAGAAATTTAAATTCTAGAATTTAAAAATTTTAGAAGTAGGAGGTTCCAGAGCCAGTTAATTTAACAGCTCAAGAGTATCTGGGGCAGCTTCTCTGTAAGTCTTTTAGCCTTTCCCTCATGACTACAAGATGGCTGCCACAGCTCTGCCTATCACATCTGCACATGCAACATCCAAAGGCAGGAAAGAAGCACGCTCACATACCTTCCTGTCATCAGAGAAAACAATCTTTCCCGCAGCCCTCTGTCAGGCTTCCCCTTGTGTTTCATTGGCCTAGAAATGGGTCTCATACTCCTCCCAAAAATCAACACTCAGAAGAGACTGGTGTTAGCATGATCGCTTGAGAATAGGGTCAGCAACCTTCTTCTGAAGAGGACCAGCCAGTAAAGATTTCAGGCTTTGCAGGGCATGGGGTCCCTGTCACATCTAGTCAGCTCTGCTGTTGTAGAGCCAAAGCAGCTAGAGACACCGGAAACAAATACATGTGCCTGTGTTCCAGTGTCACTGTGGACACTGAAATTTGAATTTCATTTATTTTTTACCTCTTACAAAGCATTTTTTGGGTTCCTTTTCCAGTGAATTAAAGGTGTAAAAAGCATTTTGTATGGTATGAGGCCATACAAACACAGGCGCAGGCCAGATTTGGCTACCAGGCTGTAGTCAACCCCCGGTTTGGAGCAATGAGGACTCATCTCCTTGTGGCTGTGGGAAGGGACCACCTTCCCTGAGACATCACCAACCACACCTGAAAAAAAGAAGGGTGAGGGAATTGTTGTTAGGCAACTGAGAATGTCCCCTACAGCACATTAAGGAGATGGAAAAATGCGGAGGGTTATGATAATTTTTAAAAAGCAGAATACACGTCAATATGGACAGGATGATCCCAACCAATTCTGCTTGTTGAAGTCCCTGCCATCCACCGAGATCTATTTTAGACGCAGCCGCCCCATAGCACCTGTTTCTGATTCCTGGTTCTCAGAAGCCAATTGGAACATTCCTTCCTATCCTTGACAAACTTCCCTTTAGCACCTCTCCTGTGCTGGATGCTGTCAACCCAAACTGCTGGAAATGCAGAAGTGAAAGAGCCGATGGCTAGCCTCAAAGAAATCATTGTCCAAGCAGAGGAGGAAGAAACAAGCAACTATAATTCAGGGGGGTATGCGGCAAGAGGCGTGTGGGTAGGGGGGCATCCCCGGAGGGAATGAATGATGGATGGAATAGAAGGTTTCAGGGGAGGCCCACAGGAGACCTCCATGCCAACGGAAATGGCATCTGGCCCTTTGTTAAGAGGACGAATGTAGGTTGGTGTGTCACCTACTCCAGGGGCCAGGAGAGTTGCAACTCAGCCAGGCTCTTAGTTGTAATCAACAGAAGCACAAAAGAGATTGATTAAAAGGATTAAAAGGTTATAGAGTGACTCTTCTGCTTGCTGGATGGGGAGGTGGAATGCCGTGAATAGCTTCCTGCAACAAGTCCCTATACCCACCGCAGACCTGGCCTGCAGTGGAAACCACTGCTGCTGCCCCTCTGGAGCTCTGGATGTGATGGTTTGTGATGCTGCCCCTCCTTGTACCAGGGCCACAGTCCGGTAACTATTGCTCCTCCAAAGCCTGGCGCCTGCCTTACCAGCTTTGCCTGATACATCACTTCCACACCGCACCACTGCCTCGGCTTGCTCATCTCTAAGTTGGTATCTCGTGTAGATGCAGCTGATGGAGGGAGGCTGGGTCATGTGCCTGTACCCTGCTCTGCATAGAAGTCCGGCCGAGTGGGATCTCTGGCATCTGCCTTGGAGAGGCAGGACTCACTCATGTGTTAGGAAGTTCCCAGAACGTAGCCGGGGTTTCCAAACAATGCTAGGCAGCCAAAAAGCATGATACGTGTCCACTCTGCATGGACCCAGCATCCCAGTCAGAGGAAACATGCAAAGGCACAGAGGTGTGAACCGGCAGAGCACATTTGGGGAACTGGAAGCATTTTGTTCTGCAGAAGACAGCAGTGATTGCTGGGAGAGTGGCTTGGAGTAGCCGGCAGGAGCCCCTGCTAAACTCAAGGCCCTTGTGGCTCCAACCTCAAGGGAAAATACTTTTTTTTTTTTCAGACAGAGTCTTGCTGTGTCACCCAGGCCTGAGTGCAGTGGCATGATCACAGCTCACTGCAGCCTCAATCTCCTGGGGCCAGACAATCCTCTCACCTCCGTGTCCTGAATGGCTGGGACTACAGGCGTGCGCCAGCACCCCCAGCTAATTTTTGTGTTTTTCTGTAGAGACGGGTTTTTGCCATGTTGCCCAGGATGCCCTTGAACTCCTAGTCTCAAGCAATCCTCTTGCTTTGGTCTCCAAAAGCACTGGGATTACAGTTGTGAGCTATCAAGCCTAGCAAGGGCAAGTACTTGCATCTTACTCAGTGTTCTCTGCTGAGGCCCAGGAGCTGTGACTAACTCCTTGCCTGGCCCAAGGTGCTACCCCTGGTGAGTTTTAGTCAGTATCCATCTAAAGGAATCATCTTTGTAAACTGTTGGATGGCATCATTTTTGTGACATAGCAAGTGTATGCAGCTTCTCTCTCTCTCTCTCCTTCTCTCTTGTGTGTACATTTCCACAGTGTACTATTTTATAGTTACATTAATAATGGTTCTCCCAGTAAAAATAATCTGAATGTAGACCCTTTGTATCTAAAAATTTGTATGGCACCTATCACTAGATACTTAGCCATTTATAAACTTCTTTTAAAAATGCTTTCATTAGGCCGGGCGCGGTGGCTCAAGCCTGTAATCCCAGCACTTTGGGAGGCCGAGACGGGCGGATCACGAGGTCGGGAGATCGAGACCATCCTGGCTAACTCGGTGAAACCCCGTCTCCACTAAAAAAATACAAAAAACTAGCGGGGCGAGGTGGCGGGCGCCTGTAGTCCCAGCTACTCAGGAGGCTGAGGCAGGAGAATGGCGTGAACCCGGGAGGCGGAGCTTGCAGTGAGCTGAGATCCGGCCACTGCACTCCAGCCTGGGCGACAGAGCGAGACTCCGTCTCAAAAAAAAAAAATAAATAAATAAATAAAAAAATAAAAATGCTTTCATTAAATTAGTTATTCTGGGCAAACACAGGCAGATATAACCATTGAAAGGACACACAAATAAAGGCCCAGCAGAGTTGAGATGCCATTGCCTTAGAGATTAGCATGCAGGCTCTGGGTCAGACACCTGAGGGGGAAATCCTGGCCTCTCTGCTTCCTGCAGGATGATTCGGAAAAGTCTCTTGGGGTGGGAATGAGAGGAAAGATATCGTTCCTCCAGTTGATGCTCTAAGTACCCCTGCTCCATGTCGCTGCTTCTCAGCTTCATGCAATTGTACCTTAGAGGACTTCCGTGGGCTCTAGAATACTTACACATTCTAACTTTTTAAATTTTTGTTTTAAGACACAGTCTTGCTCTGTCACCCAGGCTGGAGTGCTGTGGCGTGACCATAGTTCACTGCAGCCTCGAGCTCCCAGACTCAAATGATCCTCCCACCTCAGCCTCCTAAGTAGCTGAGACTACAGGCCTGTGCCACCATGCCTGGCTAATTTTTCATTATTTTGTTTGTGTGTTTGTTTGTAGAGAAGGGGGTCTCACTATATTGACCAGGCTGTTCTGGAACTCCTGGCCTCAAAGAATCCTCCCATCTCAGCCTCCCAAAGTGCTGGGATTACAGGTGTGAACCACTGTGCCCAGCCCTAACCATCTTATTTACAATGGGATTGTTTTCCTTACTGGGCCTTAATTTGTAAAACAAGGCCAATTTCCAAATGCTCCATCATTCATAGTATTCAGTCAACCTCTGTTCCAATTAAGCATCGGAAATTTGGAGATGAAAAGCCACACCTCATTTCGTTCATGGAGAATCGCAGAGCCAGGCAGAGGGGGCTGGGAGCAGTAGGGCATGGGCACAGAACCCAGCCCAGAGGACCAGGAAAGGGTCTGGAGCTTGGGGCAAGAGCTGAGCCTGGAAGTAGGAGCAGGAGTTAGGCAGGGAAGAAGAAGGGAACACACCATAGGATTGCAAGGAGGCAGGGGAAGGCATGGCCATGTCTGGGAGCTGCAGGGGCTCCGGTCAGGGTAGGAGGAGAGGTAACAGGAAGGAGACTAGCAAAGGAGGCAGGGCTGATCTTGAGGGGTCTCACAGGCCCTGCTAAGACAGTGCAGGGTTTCTTTAGAGGATGGTAGAGGGAGCTGTTGAGTAATACAGACTTCCTGATGTGCACGTGGCTGTGTGGAGGAGGCTGACAGCATGGACTCTGGGTCGACTGTCCAGTCCTCAAAAGCTGGCTCTCCCATCTGATGACTTTGTGATGGTGAAAAGTTCCTGTAAACCTCAAATTTCTCATCTTAAAAGTGAAAAATGGAAATTGAGTGAAGATGAGACAATACATGTAAAGCAGTATTACAGTGTCTAATACTGGTCAATAAATGCTACTGTTGTTATTGATCATTTGAATAATAATGAGGTATATAGCTTGTCTCATTTTATAGACTTGTGATGATGGAATGAATGAACTTTGTGAAGGGGTGGCCTGCCCCTCCACACCTGTGGGCATGGAACGAGAGACTTGAGAAAAGAAAGAGTCACAGAGACAAAGTATAGAGAAAGGAAAGTGGGCCCAGGGGACCGGCGCTCAGCATACAGATGACCCACACCAGCACCAGTCTCTGAGTTCCCTCAGTATTTATTGATCGTTATCTTTACCATCTTGGAAAAGGGGAAGTGGCAGGACAATAGGGTCATAGTAGGGAGAAGGTCAGCAGAAAGACATATGAATAAAGATCTCTGTGACATGAATTTGTTTAAGGAAAAGTGCTGTGCTTTGATGTGCATATATGCAAACATCTCCATAAACATTTTCAGTGCATAAAGAACAGCATTGCTACTAGCATGTCCCACCTCCATCCCTAAGGCGGTTTTCTCCTATCTCAGTAAATAGAACATACAATTGGGTTTTACACCGAGATGTTCCAGACAGATGGGCAGGAGACAGATGCCTTTGTCTATCTCAACTTCCAAGAGGCCTTCTTTCCTCTTTCACTAATCCTCCTCAGCACAGACCCTTTACGGGTGTCAGGCTGGGGGGTGTCGGGCTGGGGGGTGCCGGGCTGGGGGATGTCAGGCTGAGGGTGTCGGGCTGGGGGACGATCAGGTCTTTCCTTTCCCATGAGGGAGGCCATATTTCAGACTCTCACAGGGGGAGAAACCTTAGATAATACCTGGCTTTCCTAGGCAGAGGTCCCTGCCACTTTCCGCAGTGTTTGTGTCCCTGGGTACTTGAGATTAGAGAATGGTGATGACTTTTAACAAGCATGCTGCCTTCAGACACTTGTTTAACAAAGCACATCCTGCACAGCCCCAAATCCATTAAACCTTAAGTAGATACAGCACATGTCTCTGCAAGCACAGGGTTGGGGGTAGGGTTACAGATTAACAGCATTTCAAGGAAGAAGAATTTTTCTTAGTAAAGAACAAAATGGAGTCTCTTATGTCTACTTCTTTCTACATAGACACAGTAACAGTCTGACCTCTCTTTCTTTTCCCCACATTTCCCCCTTTTCAACAAATCCGCCATCGTCATCATGGCTCGTTCTTGATGGTCACTGTCTCTTCGGAACTGCTGGGAATACCTGCAGACTAACAACAGACAGAACAGGCACACAAGGATTAATATGAAATTTACAATAGTAGTATTTCCGATGGTCTTAACCCAAGTGACAAGGGTTAAGATTTGTGAGGCCATCAGCAACTCCTGCAGTTGCCTCCATTTCTGGTACTGACACAGAGATCACATACTTCACAAGGTAATAAAATATCACAAAGCAAATGAAGGCAGGGCAAGATCACAGGACCACAGGATGGGGCAAAATTAAAATTGCTAATGAAGTTTTGGCACACATTGTCATTGATAACATCTTATCAGCAAACAGGGTTTGAGAGCAGACAACCTGTCTGACCAAAATTTATTAGGTGGGAATTTCCTTGTCCTGATAAGCCTAGGAGGGCTATAGACCTACCCTCAGGGCGCATTCTCTTTCTCAGGGATGTTCCTTGCTGAGAAAAAGAATTCAGCAATATTTCTCCTATTTGCCAAAGAAAGAAGAGAAATATGGCTCTGTTGCCTCCGGCTCACTGGCAGTCAGTTCAAGGTTGCCTCCCTTGTTTCCTGAGCATCGCTGTTATCCTGTTCTTTTTTCAAGATGCCCAGATTTCATATTGTTCAAACACACATGCTCAATTTGTGCAGTTAATGCAATCATCACAGGGTCCTGAGGTGACATATATCCTCCTCAGCTTATGAAGATGACGGGATTAAGAGATTAAAGACAGGCATAGGAAATCACAAGGGTATTGATTGTGGAAGTGGTAAGTGTCCATGAAATCTTCACAATTCATGTTCAGAGATTGCAGTAAAGACAGGTGTAAGAAATTATAAAGGTATTAATTTGGGGAGCTAATAAATATTCATGAAATCTTCACAATTTGTGTTCTTCTGCCACGACTTCAGTCGGTCCCTCCGTTTGGGGTCCCTGACTTCCCGCAACATCTCCCTCTTTCTTTTTATATAAATGTGCCATGGCGATGAAGGCTTGTTCATTCTCTCAATTTTGACACAGGATTCTTTGACTGTTCTGGCACACTAAAAACAAGCCGATTAAACAGAGAAACATAATTCCAAAATTTACTACAGTAGAGCCCCCAATAGACTTAATCCAAGTCTTGGGGTTTAATCCATACAGATTTTCTGCCACCTGATCTAACACCTCAGCTCCAGGCACAATGGATAAGTGAGCTTGAGAGGCTTCAAAAATTTGTTCTGTAAATGGTGTCTAACCATGTCCCAGTGATGTTCAGACTCATTATAAACTCAGGGTGTAATTCAAAAATCTGACATATTCCAGTCACACTGTAACTGGAAACGATGTTCCAAGCTCATGAGCCTATCTCCCATCCAAATGACAGTTTGTCTAAGATCATTAATTTGATTTGCCAATTTTTGATCATTACCAGATTGTGAATTCCACAATCTTGTAAAATTCTTTTGCCAATAGTTAACAAAGCTTACTGTCTGAACAGAAGAGTGCAATGCAACTCCTGCCACAGTGGCAGTAGCTGTGTCTGCAATTAATCCCATAATCACTGCAATTAAAGTAAAAATGAATCTTTTGGATTTATTTAAAACACCTTTTAATACTTCAGTCAAAATATGGAAGGATGGCGAGGCCTCCCACGGTCAGTCCATGGATACAGGGATCCACATGCCTTCTCTTGCTCTTACCAGCAGAATACGGTGCTGCCAATTAAAAGTCGAATCAATGCAAGTAATCTGCAATTTTCAGTTTATAGTTTGGGACTCTGGTTTACTAACTATATTTCCTACAACTAACATATAAAGGGGCTTTACACAACTTTGTAAAGGAACTGTTAGACTGGAATTTACGTTGATAGAATAAAATGGCTTACGATGTCTTGTTTCTATACTTTGATTTCCAGACCAAATTCTAAGGTGGTATGAAGCCACAGTAAGCCTCCATAATTCTGGATGTTCAGGACCAGAAACAGGACTTATTATTTTTGGTCTTGGAGTAGTGATTCCTTTTTCTCCCCATTCCCAAGGGTAGAAAGACTGTAAGTTTTTGTGCTTATGTTCGTCTAAACTTTCTGTCAAGTCACTATCAACAGCTGCACTCACTTGTGCACTGGGACGCGATTGAGTTTGTCCTGTGCAATTGTGGTAGAATTGACCTCGAGGGGCCCAATCTGTAACAGTTCCAAATGTATTGTTTTGTAATATCACTGCACTATTGGCCACACATTCTTCCCAAACTAAAACTTCTGTGTCTTTTGATTCTTTGGGAATTTCCTTAAGGCAATGTTTCCCTTTTGGCCTAAATTTTAATGATCTTCGATAGGAAAAGTCTTGTAAATAGTTTATCTGGGGTTTGAGTGACATTCCGCTTACCATGTGATAAGTGAATCACTGGTGGGACTGACAGTAGGTACTTCTACCAACCAATTTTGGATTGCAGGCATTAAACATCCCAGTGCTCTCCCTAGGCAAATAGGAGGATAACGATACCCAGTGGAAATATTTATCATCATTCCTTCTTCCTCCGGTTTGGCAGGGCAACGATCATCTGTGGGACCAGGTACCCATACACTATTGTTAACATATACTTCAACAGGATTATCCATCCATGTGACTGGCCGAATTAAGGGCAGGAAAGGCACATAGGCCCAGTAAGTATAATTAGCTGCAGCTGCGCCTGCAGGCATTGGGAGACTTACCACGGTTGATACAATCATTAAAGCTGTAAGCAGCATATTCTCTGGGGTTTGTGTCACCTTTGTGTTCTCTAGGCTTTTTTCAGCTAATGGTGTCAGCTTCTTTAATTGTGCCCAGGTTGGCAGCTCTGCCTTCTTAGTGGGTGGCGACTTCATCTGTTCTTCTGATATCACCACTTTGTTCATCTTGCGAGTCAATGGTGCTTAATTGCGGTGTTTCCGTCTCCGTGGAGGCACTTTTCTTTGCATCTCCGATGGGTTCATTGTAGAACTTCGAATGTCTAGTGGGTTCTACAGGAAGCTGATTTTCTCCTGGTGAAACACAAGCAAAACCTCTCCCCCAGGTTATCACCTTCCCTATTTCCCATGTCTTATTTTTGTTGTCTTTCCACTAACTCAGTTTTCCTTCATGTGGGCTGTTGTTTTTACCAGTAAGATGTTCTGCAGAAGTAGTAGTCTGATTTCTATAAATGTTTAGAAAATTCAAAGTATAGAGTGCTACATTAAGTTGCATCTGAGGAGTGGTACACTCGTTACTGTCTCCCCCTTCTTTTTGTTTAATTAACCAAGTTTTGAGAGTTCTATTAGTTCTTTCAACTATGGCCTGTCCTTGGGAATTATAGGGAATTCCTGTTGTATGTGTAATTTTCCACTGATTTAAGAATTTTTGGAAAGCTTTACTACAATATCCTGGTCTATTGTCAGTTTTAATTTTTTCTGGAACTCCTATGACAGCAAAACAAGATAATAAATGTTTTTTTTAACATGGGAAGTACTTTCTCCTGTCTGGCAGGTTGCCCATATGAAATGTGAGTAAGTATCAACTGTTACATGAACATATGATAATCTTCCAAATGAAGGTACATGTGTAACATCCATTTGCCATAATGCATTAGGGCACAGACCTCTGGGATTAACTCCTGCCTCTTGAGTGGGCAGGTGTAGGGCTTGACACTGGGTGCAATGTTGTACAATATCTTTTGCCTGTTTCCATGTGACATCAAATTTGTTTTTTAATCCTGCTGCATTTGCATGAGTCAAAGCATGAAGTTCTTGTGCTTTTATGAATGCAGAGGATACCAGTAAGTCAGCTTGTTCATTTGCTTTAGTTAAAGGTCCTGGTAAATTAGTGTGTGCTCAAATATGAGTAATATAAAATGGGAAATTCCTTTTTCTTACAGTTTGTTGTAATAAATTGAACAGCTAGTTTAACTGATCATCCATGCTATATTTAATTAGAGCTGTCTCAACATTCCTTGTAGCCTGTACTACATACGCAGAATCTGATACAATATTAACAGGTTGATTAAAATCTTGTAACACTGTAGTGACTGCAACCAACTCTGCTATTTGAGCCGATTGATATTGAGTTTTGATTACTTGCTCATTTGACCCTGTGTAAGCTGCTTTTCCATTGCTGGAACCATCAGTAAATACTGTCAGAGCATTTTCTAAAGGTTCATGTCTGGTAATTTTAGGTAAAATCCAAGTAGTCAATTTTAAAAACTGGAAGATTTTTGGTTCTGGGTAATGATTATCAGTCATTCCCACAAAATCAGCAAGACCAATCTGCCATGCACCAGAATTGATAAAGGCTTGTCTAACTTGTTCCTTGGTTAAAGGAACGACTATTTTGTCTAGGTAATTTCCAATTTTATTATTCGTAATCTTGCCTGACCAATTAATGTAGCTATTTGATCCAAGTACAATGTAAAAGTCTTAATTGTACTGTGAGGAAGGAATGACCACTCCACAAGATTAGCATTTTGAATAATGATGCCTGTTGGAGAATGTGCAGTAGCAAAAATCAAAAGTTGGAGTGGGGCTAAGGGATCTATTCTATTTATTTGCACTGACTGAATCTTTTCTTCCACTAATTTAATTTCTTTTGTTGCCTCTGGGGTTAATATTCTTTTACTATTTAAGTCTGGGTCTCCTCTTAGGATAGAGAACAAATTTGACATGGCATAAGTAGGAATGCCTAGAGTTGGCCGAATCCAATTAATATCACCTAGCAATTTCTGAAAGTCATTTAATGTTTTTAATGTGTCTTTTCTTATTTCTATTTTTTGTGGCTTAATTTTTCTATTTTCTGTCTGCATCCCTGAATAATGAAAAGGAGTAGAGGTTTGAATCTTATCAGATGCTATTGTGAGTCCTGCGTTGTCAACTTCTGCTTGCAGAAATGTGTAACAGTCAATTAATTTGTCTCTTGTTTGTGCAGCACATAAAATATCATCAATATAGTGAATGATATAACAGTCTGAAAACTTGTCTCTGACTGGTTGAAGAGCTTGACCTATGAAAGTCCGACAAATAGTTGGACTATTAAGCATTCCCTGAGGTGACACTTTCCACTGAAACCTGGTGGCTTGTTCTTTATTATTTGTGGCTGGTATACTAAAGGCAGATTTTTCACAATCCTGCTCTGCCAGAGGAATGGTAAAAAAAAATCTTTCAGATCAATTATAATTAAAGGCCAGTCTTTTGGAATCATGGCTGGGCAGGGCAATCCGGGTTGAAGAGGCCCCATGGGTTGAATTATGGCATTTATGGCTCTTAAGTCAGTTAACACACGCCATCTGCCGGATTTTTTCTGAATTACAAACACAGGAGAATTCCAGGGCGAGAATGAAGGCTCAATGTGTCCCTTTTCTAACTGTTACTTTGCTAATAAATGTAAAGCCTCCAGTTTTTGCTTCGGTAGCGGCCACTGATTTACCCAGACTGTTTTTTCTGTTCTCCAAGTTAATGGAATGGGTTTAGGAGGCTCTACAGTGGCTGCCCCTAAAAAGGATACCCTGTTGCTTTTCTTTCTGGATTTCCCTCAGTCTCAGTTGGGACTTTAATGCCATTTTCATTTTTTCCTAGTCCCTTTCCTGGTATATATCCCATCTTAGTCATGATTTTTTGACTCGTGGGGCTGTATAATGGAGCGGGCGTAATGATTTTTGCACCCCATTGTTGTAACAAATCTCGACCCCATAGATTAACAGGAATTGAAATAATCATTGGCTGAACAGTACTTTCTTGATCATCTGGCCCTGAACAATGTAAAATCATAGTACTTTGATACAGTTCTGAAGCTGTGCCTGTGCCGACAAGTCCTGTAACAGCCTTTTGTTTAGGCCAATTTTTTGGCCACTGATTTAAAGCAATGACAGAGACATCTGCTCCAGTGTCTACCAACCCTTCAAACTGTTTTCCTTGATTAATGGCCTTACACACAGGTCTGCTCTCAAGAGACCTGACTTGCCCAATATGCAGCCTTTTCTGCCGGATCAGTGCTTCCGAACCCTCCTGTTCTTTTTATCTCACTGTTTCCAACTTTAATATAAGGCAGGAGTAATAATTGAGCAATCCTGTCTCCTGGACTGGCACTCCAAGGAATTGAGGAGCTAATAACCAATCGAATTTCGCTTTTATAGTCCGAATCAACCACACCAGTATGAATTTGAACTCCCTTTAGATTTAAACTTGATCTTCCTAATATTAGTCCTGCAGTCCCCTCAGGCAATGAGCCATATACCCCTGTAGGGATTTTTTGTGGGGGCTCCCCTGGAAGCAGAGACTGCTTGTATAGTACGTAAATCTACTGCAGCACTGCCACTTGTGGAGGGGGATAATTGCTGTATTGTGATAACTGGCTTATTCCCTGAGGCACTTGTGACAATGGGGGTTGTTGTCCCTGAAAACCCTGAGGAACAAAGGGCTGAATTGGGAATGCCTCAGTTTGTTGCGGGGCCTGAGGCTGGCTCCTCCTGTCGTTTCCCGACAGTGGTTGCCCATTTTTATCAAATTTAGAACGACATTGATTAGCCCAATGTTTTCCTTGTTTACATCTTAGACATAGGCCAGGTAGCTCTTTATCTGTTGTTGTAGTAGCTTGAGTAGTTATATTTTGTTTATTTGAGACTGGGCAATTCTTTTTTA
Organism: Papio anubis; assembly: GCF_008728515.1. Taxonomy (NCBI): domain Eukaryota; kingdom Metazoa; phylum Chordata; class Mammalia; order Primates; family Cercopithecidae; genus Papio; species Papio anubis. Next base: position 30,864,251 of record NC_044990.1, on the reverse strand, counting down.
GATGATCAATTTGACCACAATTATAACATTTCCCCCCAAATGTTCTAATTTGTCCTCCTAAAGCAACTCCTGTGATTGCTTGAGCCATAAGCATAGCTCCTCCAATTCCATCACAGGCTTTAACGTACTCTGAGATTACATCTGATCCTGCCGGGACCCCTCCTTTTAATGGCTTAATGGCTAATTGACACTCAGGATTGGTGTTTTCATATGCCATGAACTCCACTATGACCTTACGGGCATTCTCATCGGTAACTGACTTTTGAGCAGCATCTTGAAGCCTTGCTACAAAATCAGAGTACGGCTCTTTAGTGCCTTGTCTCATTGTATTGAAGGAGGAGTAGGCGCTTCCTGGGTCTTGGATTTTCTCCTAGGCCCGAAGGCAGATAGCCCTAATTTGCTCAATGGCCTCATTTTGCATTATTACTTGTTGACTACAAAATTGACTAGCTCCAATTTTCACCTGTTCCTAATATTTGATCTACATCTATGTTAATTGGAGGATTGGCAGTCCTATTTCTTCGGACCTGTTCTTGTGCCCCATCAATCCACCAACTCTTAAATTGTAAAAATTGAGAGGGTGAGAGTGATGATTTTGCCAGAATCTCCCAATCATAAGGAATGAGTCTATGTCCATGAGCAATGGAATCTAATAATGTTCTCATGTAAGAAGAGTTGGGTCCATACTGTTTTACTCCCTCTTTCATATCTTTTAGCATTTTTATAGAAAAGGACTCATATATGGCCTCAGCTGTGGGAGGCTCTCCCTCTTGAGCCCCTTCTCCAGGTGGCCTTGATTTTAATATTACTGGGACTTGCCACATCTCAGTATCTCCTTGTTTTCTTGCCTTATCAATAATTTTATGTAATGCACCACCCTGTCCACTAGGTGGTGCTGTAGGATAAAGTCTCATAGTGGGCAACTGAGGCTATAGCGCCCTGCCCTGTGGTGCTGGAAACATTCCTGGCTGTCCATACTGATTTTCTGGGGGCAGCCGATACTGAAGTTCGGCTGCCGGCCAGTTTTGATAGGCTACTGGTGCCCGGGTCTTATTTTCTACCGGCTGATGTTGTGGATACTGTATTTGGATTGGCATTGCCGTGACAGAGACTATTTGATCTTCTTTTGGGGTTTGTACTTGTTTAACCTGCATTTGAGGTTGTAATGTTACAGGCATCTGAACTGCTGTAAGAGGAGTTGGCCATCATGGTTTAGACTCTGATGGCTCTGCTAATTCTGGACCTTTTTCTTCTAATTTTAACGTTTCAGGATATATCACCTCTGTAATTGATTATTGTCAACATTTTGCGTTGCCCAAGTCATTACCGGCTCTGCTACATATTTACAATGTGAACTTTCCGTTCCTTTCCGGGATTCTACCCCTGCCTCTTTTTCACAATCTATTACACAGCTTCCAGGGGCATCAGAAACTGAAACGCTATCTTCTTCTGTTTGAAACGGTTCCAAAGCTACTTTAATAATCACCCAATCATTCCATACTGTAGGTGGGATGATTTTACCTTCCCTACTTGCTTGTTTTAATTCTTTGCCAATTTTTTCCCCATCTTTTAGATCTAAAGTTCCCTGTTCTGGAAATCATGGGCAAAAGTGTTCTATTGTTTGAAATAGCGTAATGAGATTTTTTTTTTTTTTTTTTTTTTTTTGAGACGGAGTCTCGCGCTGTGTCACCCAGGCTGGAGTGCAGTGGCGCGATCTCGGCTCACTGCAAGCTCCGCCTCCCAGGTTCAGGCCATTCTCCCGCCTCAGCCTCCGAGTAGCTGGGACTACAGGCGCCCGCCACCACGCCCGGCTAGTTTTTTGTATTTTTAGTAGAGACGGGGTTTCACCATGTTAGCCAGGATGGTCTCGATCTCCTGACCTCGTGATCCGCCCGCCTCGGCCTCCCAAAGTGCTGGGATTACAGGCTTGAGCCACCGCGCCCGGCCCGTAATGAGAATTTTTGTAGAGACTCTAACTCCCCCTCTTTTTAAAATAATTTTAATAAAGCTGCGATAAGAGGCGTATTTACTTTTAGTTTGCCCCATCGTTACCCTAGGTTCTTCGGAGCGCACAAGCTTACCGCAAGGCTGACTGTAGACGTACTCGGGAGTCTCTCGTCGACTTGTCCTCAATGACCACGCTCGAGCGTACCTTCACCTTAGAGAAAAGCACCCACGTTGGGCACCAGATGAAGGAGTGGCCTGCCCCTCCACACCTGTGGGTGTTTCTTATCAGGTGGAATGAGAGGCTTGAGAAAAGAAAGAGACACAGAGACAAAGTATAGAGAAAGGAAAGTGGGCCCAGAGGACCGGCACTAAGCATACAGAGGACCCACACGGGCACCAGTCTCTGAGTTCCCTCAGTATTTATTATCATCTTTACCATCTGGGAAAAGGGGAAGTGGCAGGACAATAGGGTCATAGTAGGGAGAAGGTCAGCAGAAAGACATATGAATAAAGATCTCTGTGACATGAATCAGTTTAAGGAAAAGTGCTGTGCTTTGATGTGCATATATGCAAACATCTCCATAAACATTTTCAGTGCATAAAGAACAGCATTGCCACTAGCATGTCCCACCTTCAGCCCTAAGGCGGTTTTCTCCTATCTCAGTAAATAGAACATACAATTGGGTTTCACAACGAGAGGTTCCAGACATTCCATTGCCCAGGGACGGGCAGGAGACAGATGCCTTTGTCTATCTTAACTGCCAGGATGCCTTCTTTCCTCTTTCACTAATCCTCCTCAGCACAGACCCTTTACGGGTGTCGGGCTGGGGGATGATCAGGTCTTTCCTTTCCCATGAGGCCACATTGCAGACTATCACAGGGGGAGAAACCTTGGATAATACCTGGCTTTCCTAGGCAGAGGTCCCTGCAGTGTTTGTGTCCCTGGGTACTTGAGATTAGAGAATGGTGATGACTTTTAACAAGCATGCTGCCTTCAGACACTTGTTTAACAAAGCACACCCTGCACAGCCCCAAATCCATTAAACCTTGAGTCACCACAGCACATGTCTCTGCAAGCACAGGGTTGGGGATAGGGTTACAGATTAACAGCATCTCAAGGCAGAAGAATTTTTCTTAGTACAGAACATAATGGGGTCTCTTATGTCTACTTCTTTCTACATAGACACAGTAACAGTCTTATCTCTCTTTCTTTTCCCCACACGTTGTCACAGCAAAATAAGTTTAAAATGTTAGTTGTATATCCTGATAGAAAATATAAACTGAAAAAGATTAGTTTGTGAGATGAGGGTCTCAGTATGTTGCTCAGGCTGGTCTCGAAATCCTGGCCTCAAACTAATCTCTCGCCTCAGCCATTGTGCCTGCCTAATATGAACATTTGTTTATTTACTCCACAAATATTGATTGACCAGGATGTACCAGGCACAGTTCTACACTCTTGGGATAAGGTAGTAAATGAGGCTGACAGGGGTCCCTGCTCTCATGGAGCTTACATTCCAGCCGGGAGGGTGATGATGAAAAAGGAAACAATGTGATTCGCAAGACCTGTACATTCCACCAGGGCAGGGAACATGTTGCATTTGTACCTTGATCTATCCCAAGTGCATGAGACAGGACCTAGGTCAGGCACTCGATGAACGTGTTGAGCGAATGGAAGATTATTTCAGATAGTGCTGACTGCCGGAAGACAAGGAAACAGCGCGACATGACAGAGTGGGAAGGTCGACTTGACTAGATGTGGTGCACGGCTGAGAAAGCACTGCTGAGCTAAAGTGGATGGCGTGAAGGAATCAGTCATGGGACAGTCTTTGGGACAGCTGTTCCAGGCCAAAGAACTTTCCATGCCTAAGCTGAAGGCCCCGAGGCAGGGCTGTGCTGGGAATGCACAAAGAAAGGAATGAATGGCCCCCACAGCACAGGGGCCAATCATTTGTGGGTCGTTGGCAGGCATGTATTTTATCTAACAGGAGACTATTTTTGCCTCCAGAGGGCACTTGAACATAACAAATGCATCTAAGGGCCAGCTTGAGTTAACACTCAGAGAAGCAGTTTCCTGAAAGCCTAATTTCAGAGGGCCAGGAAAGCAAAAAGAAAATAATCTCAACTGAAGCCTTTGCTTATTGAAATTTGAAAGCACCTCATTTAAAAATTAACTTTTATGAGATAGTACAAGTGTAAGCTAGCAATGTGGGCTTTCATACATTAGTGTTAGTTTAACAACATAGCTCTCCCCTTGGTGGATAGATGAGAGAGGAGTTTGACAGGTAGGAGAGGGGACAGAAGGCTAATTTAGAGAGGTCTCAGAAAGGTCAGGCCTGGGTGAGACCCAAACCAAGGAGGCTCTGAGAAGCTAAAAGGCAATATAGAGAGGGGCCAAGGGACAGGGGAGAATGAGTACAAGAAGGCAAGAGGATGGGCTGGGGGAACCAGAGTACTCTCATGTACTATAGAAATTGAACTTCGGACAGTTCTGCCTGGTCCTATTTCTGTCATCTCCAAAAGTCATGTTCTAAGCACTGTTTCAACATAGTTCTATGTCATATGCTGTGCAATACACACTAGTGTGACATGATCCTGATCTTCCATACACTGAAAATCCAAAGCAATTTTACACATGAATATACTAAGAGTGAGTCATCTTACGTGGAGGGGAAAGACAAGTACCTAGGCAATCTAATTTGAAGGGCATGAAACCACTTCCTCTTCTGTCCAATCTCCTATAAGTTCTACTGCTGTGGGGCTCTCCGTGACCCTTCCCCTTACTTTCTCCTTTGGCTTTGGGCACTAAAGCCCTTGTGAAGAAGCTAATGAAATCTAGGAGGCTCGTCCATCTGGGTGCAACCTCTCTGGACCTCCACAGGCCTGGCACCTGTTGCATTGTCTATCTCGTTAGATTACCTGCTCCACATCTGTGATCTCTGCTAGATCACCAGCCCCTTGAAGCAGGGAACAAGTCATACTCACCTGTGTATTCCAAGGGTTTTGACTAAAGCTTCATTTTTCACATAGTGTTATACAGTTACACTAATATCATCTACCTATATATTATATAAACATGCACGTATGTTCATCTTTTGCTGCTGTTTTTTTTTTTTTTTTTTTTTTTTTTGAGACAGGCTCTTGCTCTGTCACCCAGGCTGAAGTGCAGTGGCACTACAGCCTCTGCCTCCTGGGCTCAAGCAATCCTCCCACCTCAGCCTCCAGAGTAGGTGGGACTGCAAGTACACACCACCACGCCCACCTAATTTATTTATTTGTATTTTTTGTGGAGGTGAGGTTTCACCATGTTGCCCTGGCTGGTCTCGAGCTTTTGGGCTCCAGTAATGACCCACGTTGGCCTCCTAAAGTGCCGTTTTAGGCTGTGTTTGATACTGTAGTTTGATCTGGTTTATAAGATAGACCAGCTGGAGATTTAGATATCCAGATAGATAGATAGATAGATAGATAGATAGATAGATAGATAGATAGATAGATAGATAGATCCAGAAAGAAAGATAAAAATTTCCCAACTTGGAAGATGCAGAGACAAAACAGCTTTTTTCTTTTTTTTTTTTGAGACAGAGTCTTGCTGTCGCCCAGGCTGGAGTGCAGTGGCGTGATCTCGGCTTCCTGCAAGCTCTTTCTCCTGGGTTCACACCATTCTCCTGCCTCAGCCTCTTGAGTAACTGGGACTACAGGCGCCTGCCACCACACCCGGCTAATTTTTTGGATTTTTAGTAGAGACGGGGTTTCACCATGTTAGCCAGGATGGTCTCGATCTTCTGACCTTGTGATCTGCCCGCCTCGGCCTCCCAAAGTGCTGGGATTACAGGCATGAGCCACAGCACCTGGCCCGACAAAACAGCTCTTAATTCACCTAAGAAAAAAAGGAAATACCACATCCAGTATATACCACACACATCATCCCTCACACAGATCAGAAAACCTCATGATGAGTTATGCCCCCAGTGAACCCATCCAGCCTCATTCTCTCCTTCTTTCTCTGCCTTTAGGTAGTACATTGCCTTTGCAAAGATGTCCATAAGCCTTTAATACTTTTGCTAGTAGAGCCACAAGTAAATCGAAGTAGGTTGCTGAAACTACTGGACAACTGGGTTTATTCTGCAGGCTTATTTCACAAAAAGCAGACCTCAGAAAACTGAGGCCATTGCTGGCATGGCTAGTTGGATTTCCAAATATTGACCATTCCTGGACTCCTTGTTACAGGTTTTCATACACCTGCTGAGACACATGACTGCCCTTGTTGGATAATCCTGATGTCATTAAGGAAATTAAATGAGATGAGGATGTAAATTGTTTAGTGTGCAGTGGGCAGTCAGTGGTGTTATTATCTCATTACTATATCGCAGGTGTTTATGCTGCCCCTCCGATTTTGTTGGAAACAGTCTTATGTACTTTTTTTACACAGAGGCATTGAAAGTTAATTCAGAGTTGATTTTAGGGAAAAGGATTACTTTGAACATAAAAGACACAGATTTATAGACATATTTATTGGGAAATGAAGTCACATATATGGGCAATTCTAGTGACCAAAAAGCATTTAATAAAATATATTACATTTGATTGCCTATGAAGTACATAGACAAAGTGAGTATGATGGAAAATGGCATAAAACAAACAGCAGAATAGGATACATTTTGCTGCACAAGCAAAGTAGCTACAGAGCCTATAAGCCTCCCCTGTGTTATGACATTTGTGTTCTGCCATCCTGCCACTTGGGAGAAGTGGCTTCATTGTTTACCTTTTTGTGTGTGATCCACTAGCATGAACTAGTGATTACTTCATACAGATTGACAGAATATTCTAAATTTTTCTGAATCTTTGTAGATGTATTATTTATTCACTTAGATCTTTCCAAGATGTATTATTTACTAAATCTAAAGTGTTCCTTAGAATTAGTATAGTAATTAAATAATGTCAGAAATGAATCTGGGGTACATTAAATATCATGAGAAAGAAGTTCATTACAGTGAAGTGAAATTGCTTGTACCATTAAGGTAACGTGCTATTTTAATATCTTTACTGTGATTTTGTAACTTTGTAAGAGTTAACCTGTTTTTAGTATTTCTATGCTATTATGAATACTATGCATAACGTAGTTTTTCAGCTTTTCACTAGTCGTTGACTCCCACCTCTAATCATTAGCTATCTTTTTTTTTTTTTTTTTTTTTTTTTTTTAGATGGAGTCTCGCTCTGTCGTCCAGGCTGGGGTGCAGTGGTGCGATCTCGGCTCACTGCAAGCTCTGCCTCCCAGGTTCAAGCCACTCTCCTGCCTCAGCCTCCTGAGTAGCTGGGACTACAGGCGCCCACCACCCACACCCGGCTAATTTTTTTTTTTTTTTTTTTTTGTATTTTTAGTAGAGACGGGGTTTCACTGTGTTAGCCAGGATGGTCTTGATCTCCTGACCTTGTGATCTGCCCGCCTTGGCCTCCCAAAGTGCTGGGATTACAGGCGTGAGCCACCGCGCCCAGCCAGCTATTGACTTTCAAATGATCATTTATTCATAGAGTGTTTTGGAATCAGGGGAGTGATTATAAAATTTCGGTGAGCATTATTGTGTTATATGGCAGTAAATAGAACTGTTGTACTGGACTCTAGATATTGGTCAGCATGGGCTTCAAAGATTTCTTTTGGGCAGTTGGACCAACCCCTTCCCTGTGGTTCTTCTGCATCCATGCAACCCCCAGGGCAAGTCAGATTCTTGGTGCTGGTCCTTCCTATCTGCTCATCCCACTGCAGAAAACAAAGAATGCCTATCTGTGTCTCAGGATAGGACTGATTCTAAGCTCCCAGGCTGGACTTGTCCAGAGATATGCTATACTTTGGAACACAGAAAAACTCTTCATAATATTCAGTGCTAAGTGCTTTATAATACAATGGAATGCAAGAGTAATACTATTTTCACTTAAGATTTCTGACTTTTAATGATGATTCAAGAGGTCTGCAGCTCCATGAATTATTAATAGGTGGAAACAACATTCTGATTTCTTTTTCTTTTTGAGACAGAGTTTTGCTCTTGTTGCCCGGGCTGGAGTGCAATGGCGTGATCTTGGCTCACCACAACCTCTGCCTTCCCGGTTGAAGCGCTTCTCCTGCCTCAGCCTCCGGAGTAGCTGGGATTACAGGCATGTGCCACCATGCCTGGCTAATTTTGTATTTTCAGTAGAGACAGGGTTTCTCCATGTTGGTCAGGCTGGTCGGGAACTCCCGACTTCAGGTGATCCGCCCGATTCGGCCTCCCAAAGTGCTGAGATTATAGGCCTAAGCCATAGCGCCTGGCCTTAATATTCTGATTTCTTAACATTCTTTCATTTTCTTCAGCTCCTGAATGTAGCAACATATTAACACTCTATAAACAACAGCAATATATTTTCCTGGACTGTTTGATAAGGTTGACTAATGAAAATTCACTCAGGTCTAGAAGTAGTCATTGCTGAAAAAAAAAAAAAAAAAGCTGGCTACATTAGAAATCAGAAGCTATCCTTACAAAGAACAGTGTTGTTCGCCGGGCATGGTGGCTCACGCCTGTAATCCCAGCACTTTTGGAGATCAAGGCAGGTGGATCACGAAGTTAGGAGTTTGAGAGCAGCCTGGCCAAGATGATAAAACCCCGTCTCTACTAAAAATACAGAAATTAGCCTGACGTGGTTGCGGATGCCTATAATCCCAGCTACTCCGGAGGCTGAGGCAGGAGAATCGCTTGAACCCAGAGGCGGAGGTTGCAGTGAACCGAGACTGTGCCACTGCACTCTAGCCTGGATGACAGAGCAAGACTCCGTCTCAAAAATAAAAAATAAAAAATAAATAACAGTGTTTACTAACCTTCTAGATAATTTAGCAACTTCGCCCAAAATTGTTTTTTTGCATAACTTCCCTGATTTTAAATAGACTTTCAAATGATATTTCCATTCCACATTTCCATTTTGACAGCTACAAACACTTCTATAGTACTTACTCTGTGCTACTCTGCTATAAGCACTATTCTATATTTAACCCATTTAATCCACCTACCTGCAAGGCAGGTGCTAACATGATTCCCTTTTCCACAGATAAGGCAACTGAGACCCAGAGAGGGTGCGAAAACTTGTCCGGAGTCCCACAGAAAGGGGCGGAGCCTGGCCGCGTGGTTGCGCCCATCCTGCAGCACCACAGTGCTCTGCTGTGTCTACTGAACACCTGAGCAGTGGAGGCTTCGTATGACTGCGTTGTTCTCCGGCTCTTTCCTTTCTTTTCTTTCTTCTCCTTTGCCTTGCCTTCCCTTCCTTTCTCCCTTCCCTTCCCTTCTCCCTTTCCTTCCCTTCTCCCTTCCCTTCCCTTCCCTTCCCTTCCCTTCCCTTCCCTTCCCTTCCCTTTTCCCTTCCCTTCCCTTTTCCTTTCTTTTCCTTTTTTTTTTTTTTTGACAGAGTATCACTTTGTTGCCCAGACTGGAGTGCAGTGGCATGATCTCAGCTCACTGCAAGCTCCACCTTCCAGGTTCATGCCATTCTCCCGCCTCAGCCTCCTGAGTAGCTGGGACTACAGGCGCCCGTCACCACACCCGGCTAATTTTTTTTGAATTTTTAGTAGAGACAGGATTTCACGGTGTTAGCCAGGATGGTCTCGATTTCCTGACCTTGTGATCCACCCTCCTCGGCCTCCCAAAGTGCTGGGATTACCCGCGTGAGCCACCGTGCCCAGCCCCTCTCCTGCTTTTTATTTCTTGGGAGAAAATTTCAAGCCATTTAAGAAGATACATTAGAATTTTCTTTTTCTAATGATGAGCATTTTGCGAGCAGTCTATACAACATGGCACCCTTCCAATAGCTTAATCCACAAATTGTACCAGGCCCCTGCCTTGCTTCTTTAACCTTCTTTCATCTTCATGGATGAAAGAGTTAAGGAGGGGGGTGCGGTGGCTCATGCCTGTAATCCCAACACTGTGGGAGGCCGAGGAAGGTGGATCACAAGGTCAGGAGATCGAGACCAGCTTGGCCAACATGGTGAAACCCCATCTCTACTAAAAATACAAAAATTAGCTGGAGCTGTTGGTGCACGCCTGTAATCCCAGCGACTCCGGAGTCTAAAGCAGGAGAATCTCTTGAACCTGGGAGGCAGGGGTTGCAGTGAGCCAAGATCACCCACTGCACGCCAGCCTGGGAGACAGAGTGAGACACCATCTCAAAAAAATAAAAATAAAAAAATCAGTAACATTTCTATATGCCAACTGTGAACAATGTGAAAAAGAAATTTAAAAAGTACTCCTAGTTACAATAGCCACACACAAATTTAAATACTCAGGAATTAACCAATGATGTAAAAAGTCTCTATAATAAAAACCATAAAACACCGATGAAGGAAATTGAAGAGGACACCAAAAAATGGAAAGGCATCCCATGTTAATAGATTGGAAGAATTGATGTTGTTAAAATGTCCATTCTGCCCAAAGCAATCTACAGATTCGATGCAATTCCTATCAAAATACCAATGACATTCTTCACAGAAATAGAAAAAAAAAATCCTAAAATGTATCTGAAACCACAAAAGACCCAAAATAGCCAAAGGGATCCTAAGGAAAAAGAACAAAACTGAAGGAATCACATTACCTGACTTCAAATTATACTGGAGAGCTATAGTAACCAAAACAGCATGGTACTGGCATAAAAACAGACACATAGACCAATGAAACAGAACAGAGAACCCCAAAACAAATCCACAATCTACAGTGAACTCACTTTCAACAAAGGTGCCAAGACATACACTGGGGAAAAGACAGTCTCTTCAATAAATGGTGCTGGGAAAACTGGATATCCACATGCAAAAGAATGAAACTAGACCACTATCTCTTGCCATATACAAAAATCAAATCGAAATGGATGAAAGACTTAAGACCTCAAACTATAAAACTACTAGAAACATTGGGAAACATTGGGAAAAATCTCTAAGACATTGGTCTGGGCAAAAATTTCTTGAGTAATACTCCACAAACACAGGCAACCAAAGCAAAAATGAACATATGGGATCACATCAAGTTAAAAAGCTTCTGCACAGAAAAGGATGCAATCAACAAAGTGAAGAGACAACCCACCGAATAGGAGAAAATATTTGCAAACCACCTATCTGACAAGGGATTAATAACCAGAATATATAGGGAGTTCAAACAACTCTATAGGAAAAAAAACTAATAATCTGATCAAAAAATGAGCAAAAGATTTGAATAGGCATTTCTCAAAAGAAAACAAACAAATAGTAAACAGACATGTGAAAAGGTGCTCATCATTATCATCAGAGAAATGCAAATCAAAACTGCAATGAGATATCATTTCACCCCAGTTAAAATGGCTTATATCCAAAGCCAGGTAATGACAAATGCTGGCGAGGATGTGGAGAAAAGGGAACCCTTGTACACTGTTGGTGGAATGTATATTAAGTACAAGCACTACGGAGAACAGTTTGGAGATTTGTCAAAAGACTAAAAATTGAGCTACCATATCATCCAACAATCCCACTCCTAGGTATATACCCAAAAGAAAGGAAATCAGAATTTAGAAAAGATATCCACACTCCTATGTTTGTTGCTGCAGTGTTTACAATAGCTAAGATTTGTAAGCAACCTAAGTGCCCATCAACAAATGAATGGATAAAGAAAATGTGGTATATATACACAACGGAGTACTATTCAGCCATGAAAAAGAATGAGATCCAGGCATTTGTAATAACATGGATGGAACCGGAGGTCATTATGCTGAATGAAATGAGCTAGGAACAGAAAGACAAACATCTCATGTTCTCACTTATTTGTGGCATCTAAAAATCAAAGCTATTGAACTCGTGGTCATAGAAAGTAGAAGGATAGTTACCAGAGGCTGAGAAGGGTAGTGGGGAGTTGGAGGGGAGGTGGGGATGGTTAGTGGGTACAAAAAAAATAGAAAGAATGAATAAGACTAACGGTTTTAATTGCACAATAGAGTGACTGTAGTCAATAACAACTTAATTGTATATTTAAAAATAACTTAAAGAATGTAATTGAATTGTTTGTAATTCAAAGGATGAATGCTTGAGTACTCCATTCTCCATGATGTGATTAATACGCACTGCATGCCTGTATCAAAACATCTCATGTACTCCATAACTATATACAACTACTATGTACCCACGAACATGTTTAAAATAATTTAAAACAGTTTTTTGAAGAATATACTGATGAAATGAATGGAATGAACTAATTAAAAGTTTTCTAGGATGTGGTAGCAACTCTCTGAAATTGGTCCCCCAGTGACCACTGCTGCTGGCACTCGCAGGGAAGTGTGGTTCCTTCACTTTGAATCTGGACTGGCCCTGTGACTCATTTTGCACCAGGAGAATGAGATGAAAGTGATGCTATGTGATCTTTAATGCTGTGCAGCTTTAGTCTGGTGTGAATGTTCACTCTAAGGCAAGCCAGCTGCTCTGTAAGAAGTCCAAATATAGGCCAGGCCCGGTGACTCAACGCCTGTTATCCCAGCACTTTGGGAGGCCAAGGCGGGCCGATCACGAGGTCAAGAGATCGAGACCATCCTGGCCAACGTCGTGAAACCCCATCTCTAATAAAAATACAAAAAGGAATAAAAATACAAAAATTAGCTGGGCATGGTGGTGCACACCTGTAGTTCCAGCTACTCGGGAAGCTGAGGCAGGAGAATCGCTTGAACTTGGGAGGCGGAGGTTGCAGTGAGCCGAGACTGCACCATTTCACTCCAGCCTGGAGAGAGAGTGACACACACACACACACACACACACACACACACACACACACACACAGAAGTCCAAATATGCTGAGATGCCATGCTGTGAGTAATCCCAACCCAGCCAGGTACAAAAGTCATGGGGCAAGCCGGGCACAGTGTCTCATGCCAGGAATCCCAGCACTTTGGGAGGCCGAGGCAGGCAGATCACCTGAGATCAGGAGTTTGAGATGAGTCTGGCCAACACGGTGAAACCCTGCCTCTACTAAAAAAATACAAAAATTAGCCAGTTGTGATGGTCTATGCCTGTAGTTCCAGCTAGTCTGGAGGCTGAGACAGGAGGATAGCTTGGAGCTGGGAGGCGGAGGTTGTAGTGAGTCGAGATCACACCACTGTGCTCCAGCCTGGGCAACAGAGTCAGACTCCATCTCAAAAAAAAAAAAGGTCACAGGGCAAAGGTGTGGAGAGATCAGCCAGCCCGTTTCTTCCAGTTACTCCCACTGAGGCATCAGATGTGTGGGTGAAGAAACCATCCTGGACATCCTGTCTTATCTGATGGCGACCACATGAGAGATCAAAGTAGGGGCCACCCAGCTGAGGCCCATCTACCACAGAACCAGGAGAGATAGTAAGTTGCTAGTTTAAGATACTGAGTGTTAGGATGGTTTGTTGCACGGTAATGGATAACTGGAACATAGGATGATTTTGTTTCTTCATTTTCCTGTAAGGTTTGTTGAGTTTATTAGTGTAGAATTTCATGAGATAGCTAGTGCAAAGTACTGATCTCTAATGTATCAGGACCGATCTCAGTTGAGTCGCTATTTTTTACCAAAGGTCACTTGTTTCTAAAAAGTACATTTCTAGAGGCTCCTGGGAAGAAAATGACTGGTGAATCATATATCATAATAGAGAGTTAGAGAAAGAAAAACATTTTCTACTTTCTGGCTTTATTTTTGTCACTCTCATAATGATCGCTCTGGACAAACATTGGACAGATTATTATAGTTTTTCAAAGGACAGACTTAAAATTTGGGGGAGTTTATTGAAATTATCTCTATGGTTTAATTTATGGCCAACTAGAACTATCCTATTAATTTTTTAAAATTAAAGTGAAAATTATTTATTTATTTATTTAGAGATAGGGTTTCACCCTGTCACCTAGGCTGGAGTGCAGTGGCTTGATCACTGCTCATTGTAGCCTTGACCTCCTGGGCTCAAGCAATCCACCCATCTCAGCCTCCCAAGTAGCAAGGACCACAAGCGCACCATGCCTGGCTAATTTCTTGATTTTTTATAGAGACAGAGCCTCCCCTACATTGCCCAGGCTGGTCTCAAACTCCTGGGCTCAAAGGATCTTCCTGTCTTGGCCTCCCAAAGTGATGGAATTACAGGCATGAGCCACCATGATCAGCCTTAACATCAGGTTTATTGGGTTATAACTTATATGTGGTAAAATTCACAATTTTTAGGTGTACATATCTATGAGTTTTGACAAATGTAAACGGTCATATAAGCCCACCAGAGTCTTAGCAATCTCTTATTCGAGTGTTTCAATAACCCCCAAAAGTTTCCTCCTGCCTCTTTGTCATCAATTCTGTCCTTCCATCTCTATCCCCTGGTAACCAGTGAGCAGATTTGTGTCCCTGTAGCTTTGTCTTTGCAATGTCATGTAAGTGGAATTGTACAGGACTGGTCTTCTTATATCAGGCTTCTTTCACTTAGCATAATGCCTTAGAGATCCATCCATGTTGTTTTAGATTTTTACCTTTAGTACTGTACCAATCTCTCAGCTTTCTCTTTATGTGTATTCTAAGGACATGCAGAGTTTTGAATAGCTAAATAAGCCACAGGGCCATGATGATGTTTCTCAAAGCTCTGTCAGAGGAACCCTTGCAGAATCACCTGGAGCTCTTGTTAGATTCTCAGATGGAGATCCACTGAGTCAGTGTGTCTGAGCTACTACTCAGTAATGTATGTTAACAAACACCCCCATGTGACTTTTTCACATGACTAAAGTAAGAGACCCTCAGCTATTCCAGAATTAATGAGAATATCAGAGTCAGATGGCCTTGAGTTTGAATGTGGTTCTGCCACTTACTAGCTTTATGAAGTTGGGCAAATTACTTAGGACCTCTCTGCACCTGCTTCTTCCTTTTGACTTGGAAACAGTTAATTTATTCACCAACTATTTTTTGAGCAACATTTTTAATTCTAGCTACAGTTCTAAGAAGTAAGATTGCAGCAGCTAATAAGACAAAGTTCATGCCTTCGTGAAGGACATACTCTATCATGGCAAGGTAGATAATAAGCATTTTAGCATATAAATATATGAGATAATTGCAGATCATTGAAAATACTCTGTATAATGAAACAATGTTTTGACATACAGGATACATTGGTTAAGGTACAGCCTAGGCTACTTGTAACAAAGAGACTCACAGATACATTTAAACAAGATGGAAGTGGATTCCTCCTCTTTCCTCTGTAACTCTCTGGAGGAGGTGGTGAAAGACACATGTAGAATGCCTTTGTCACTCTCATCTCTGTAAACTTCATCGTTCGGTTGTCTAGTTGCTTCAACTCCTATCATCTGGTCTGTATTCCAGTTAGCAGAAAGGAGAAAATGTTTGTGGGGAATATGAGCCCATTTTTTTAAGGACATATCACTTCTGTTCAGGGTCTATTGATTAGAACTTCCGGTCCATGATACATTTTTCTGCAAGGGATGGTGGGCAATGTAGTCTCTACCTCTGTGGCCATGTGTTTCGATAAAACTCCAGAAAAGAATGGATGTAAGTGGACAACAGCAATCCCTGCCAGAGAGTGTGACTAGATAGGCTGGTAGACTACTTTAAACAGGGTAATCAAAAAAATCCTCTTTTGTAAGAAAGTAATAATTGAAGGAACCAATTGGTAGAGAAGGCTAAATTTCAATTCCTGCTTGTGACCCTCAGCCAGGCGCTTTCACATAGTCTCAGCCTATCTGCTCTCTTGCAGTAGGGAGGTAATTTACTGTATCTGCACTGCCTTAGAGTAGATTAAGAACAGGATAACTGGGACAAGATCTTCCCCTAGAGAAACTGTGAAATTGAGATGGAAGTTTCCATCTCCTTTGTCAAGAGTTTTTTGGGTTTTAAAAAAACCATTTGAAGGATACTATAAGAAATTGAAAAAAGATGAAGTAACTATTAAATGTGATTTGGATGAACTGCTTATTATATTCAAGAATGGATTTTCCACTGGGTATTCAAATGGTATCAAGAAAAGTATGCCTTCCTGCTAATAGTCTATTTCTTGATCCAGGTGGAGGTTTACCTGGGTGAATTAACCCTGTGATCATTCCTTAAACACATTTTTGGCCGGATACAATGGCTCACACCTGTAATACCAGCACTTTGGGGGGCCGAGGTGGGCAGATCACCTGAGATCAGGAGTTCGAGACCAGCCTGGCCAACATGGCAAAACCTCATCTCTACTAAAGATACAAAATTGAGCCTGCTGTGGTGGTACATGCCTGCAGTCCCAGCTACTTGGGAGGCTGAGGCAGGAGGATCACTTGAACCCAGGATGTGGAGATTGCAGTGAGCTGAGATCACACCACTGCACTCCAGCCTGGGTAACAGAGCGAGACACCATCTCAAAAAAAAAAAAACAAAAAACATTTTCATCAACATATTTATGATTCATGCACTTTTCCGTATTGAAGATGCTAAAGTTTGTAGGGGGCCATAGTTTTGGACAAGCTTTCTGTACTAGCTCCCAGTACACCAGACGAAACCAGAAGTAATCAAACCAGAAGTAATCAAACCAGAAGTGCCAAGTAATGAAACTGAACTTTGAAATCAGGGCCAGTTTTCCAAAAGCAGGAGACTTGCAGCACCGTTCAGAGGGGGCCTAGTTTACCTGAGCCAGCATGACAAGGAAATCCCCTCTGTTTTAACCCTATAAGGAAGGTTACTTTGAAATGACCAATCTGATTTTTGTCCCCTGTTTCTATTTTCTTCAGCCCTTTTGTGCCTATAAAGCCAAACCCCTCTGCTCAACTCAGTGGAACACTCATTCTACTTTATAGAAGGAGATGTTGCCCTATTCTATAATAAGTTAAAACAAATTAAACTAAAATTACCATAATTTTGTCTTTTGACAAAGGTATACTTCAATTTTTTTAAAAAAGTTTGTTTTTTACAAATAAAGTAAGCATCCCCAAGTGTACTGTGTATAGCATTCAGTCACAAAGGTTCCGTTAGCGTGAGTGGATCTTAGGAAGATCTGCTCAAAGTAAGCTGTGTTTTCAGCATCACAAAAGCTCACCTCCCTACCTTGATTATTTTTGCGAGGACAGAGAGAATGTTGATGTAAACTTTGGAATGCCTTTATGGAATTTTAGGCTAGTGGTTCCCATGTGCCCCATTAGCCAACGTTTCCTGCCAGGTTTCTTCTCATGCCTTTCCAAGTTTGGGAACCCCCACATCTCTACATCTCTTCTGGGTCACGGTTCCCTTTTTCATGAAGGACAGGTAAAAGCCAAGTCTCTCTCTTGCATCTTTTTATCTTTTTTTTCCTTTGAGACGTTGTCTTGCTCTGTCGCCCAAGCTGGAGTACAGTGGCACGATCTTGGCTGACTGCAACCTCTGCCTCCCAGGTTCAAGTGATTCTCCTGCCTCAGCCTCCGGAGTAGCTGGGACTACGGACGTGCACCACCACGCCCGGCTAATTTTTGTATTTTTAGCAGAGAGGAGGTTTCACCATGTTGCCCAGGCTAGTCTCCAACTCCTGGCCTCAAGTGAACTGCCCACCTTGGCCTCCTCAAGTGCTGTGACTAAAAGCCTGAGCCACCATGCCTGGCTTGCACAGGTATTTAATAAAAATTCTGTTTCCAAATAGGAGTTTATTGACTTTAGGGGAAAATTATTTTCATAAAAATAGGTGTAGAGCCGGGCGCGGTGGCTCAAGCCTGTAATCCCAGCACTTTGGGAGGCCGAGACGGGCGGATCACGAGGTCAGGAGATCGAGACTATCCTGGCTAACACGGTGAAACCCCGTCTCTACTAAAAAATACAAAAAACTAGCTGGGCGAGGTGGCGGGAGCCTGTAGTCCCAGCTACTCGGGAGGCTGAGGCAGGAGAATGGCGTAAACCCAGGAGGCGGAGCTTGCAGTGAGCTGAGATCCGGCCACTGCACTCCAGCCTGGGCGGCAGAGCCAGACTCTGTCTCCAAAAAAAAAAAAAAAAAACACAAAAATAGGTGTAGAATGAATGTTTTGCAAATTTATTTTTGAAGACTGCACCCAAATTCAATGATTTTATTGGTTCCCTTTTCAAATTCCTTGTTAAAGTCCCTCACTGGTAACAGATTCTATGACTATTTTTAAACTATGATGAAAATTAGAATATATAAATAATCCTTTAATATCCATAAGCCTTTGCTTTGCGTATGTTCATGATCAAATTAAAACTTAACTTTGAGACCTCACAGGTCGACAGCACAAGCTCCATTAACAAGAGTAATACAACACCCTGATCTCCACATAGCACAGAGGCAACTCCTATTTTTTTTTTTTTTTTAAACTGAGTCTCGCTTTGTCCCCCAGGCTGCAGTGCAGTGGCGAGATTGAGATCTCGGCTCACTACCAGCTCTGCCTCCCTGGTTCACGCCATTCTCCTGCCTCAGCCTCCCAAGTAGCTGGGACTACAGGCACCCGCCACCACACCCGGCTAATTCTTTGTATTATTAGTAGAGACAGGGTTTCACCGTGTTAGCCAGGACGGTCTCAATCTCCTAACTTCGTGATCTGCCCGCCTCTGCCTCCCAAAGTGCTGGGATTACAGGCGTGAGCCACCGCGCCTGGCCACAACTCCTATTAAAAAGAACCATGGTAATGAGGTGACAACGTGCTAGCTGCCCTCGCGGCCTCGGCGTCCACTCTGGCGGCACTTGAGGAGCCCTTCAGCCCGCCACTGCACTGTGGGAGCCCCTCTCTGGACCGGCCGAGGCCGGCTCCCGCTGCTTGCAGGGAGGTGTGGAGAGAGGCGCGGGTGGGAACGTGGGCTGCGCCTGGCGCTGCGGGCCAGCATGAGTTCTGGGTGGACGCGAGCTCGGCGGGCCCGGCACTCAGAGCAGCCGGCCAGCGCCACTGGCCCCGGGCAGTGAGGGGCTTAGCACCCAGGCCAGCAGCTGCGGAGGGAGCGCCGGGTCCCCCAGCACTGCCGGCCTGCCCGCGCCGCCTTCGAATTCTCGCCGGGCCTCAGCAGCCTCCCCGCGGGGCAGGGCTCGGGACCTGCAGGCCTCTATGCCCCAGCCCCCCCGCGGTGGGCTCCCGCGCGCCCCGAGTCTCCCCAACGCGGGCTGCCCGGTGCTCCGCGATGCCCAGTCCGACCCATCGACCTCCCGAGGGCTGAGGAGTGCAGGCGCGCGGTTAGTTCGGGGCTGGCGGGCAGCTCCCTCGGTGGCCCTGGCGCGGGATCCACTAGGGGAAGCCAGCTGAGCTCCTGAGTCGAATAGGGACTTCGAGAACGTTTATATCTAGCTGAAGGATTGTATATGCACCAACCAGCACTCTGTATCTGGCTAATCTGGTGGGGACTTGGAGAACTTGTTTATGTCTAGCTAAAGGATTGTAGATGCACCAATCAACACCCTGTGTCTAGCTCAAGGTTTGTAAATGCACGAGTCCGTGCTCTGTGTCTAGCTAATCTAGCGGGGACTTGAAGAACCTCTATGTCTACCTAGAGGATTGTAAATACACCAATCAGCGCTCTGTGTCTAGCTCAGGGATTGTAAACTCACCAGTCAGCAGTATATCAAAACGGACCAAGCAGCGCTCTGTAAAATGGACCAATCAGCTGGATGTGGGTGGGGTCAGATAAGGGAATAAAAGCAGGCTGCAGGAGCCAGCAGCGGCAACTTGTTGGGGTCTCTCTCCAGGTTGTGGGAGCTTTGTTGTTTTGCTTTGTGCGATAAATTTTGCTGCTGTTCACTGTGGTTTTGCACTGCATTTATGAGCTGTGGAGCTGTAAGACTCACTGCAAAAGTCTGCAGCTTCACTCCTGTAGCCCAGCCTAAGACGAGAAACCCACTGGGAGGAATGAACAACTCCATATACGCTGCTTTAAGAGCTGTTAATACTGATGGTGAAGGTTTGCAGGTTCACTCTTGAAGCCAGCGAAACCACAAACCCACCAGAAGAAAGAAACTCTGAACACGTCCAGACATCAGGAGGAACGTAACTTCAGACACACTATCTTTAAGAACTGTAACGCTCTGCGCGAGGGTCCACGGCTTCATTCTTGAAGTCAGTCAGACCAAGAACCCACCAATTCCGGACGCAGTAAGATCTGAATCCTGCACTTAGCGGGAACCTGCGACAGGATAAGCCTGGCCAGCCCTTGGAGCCATGCAAGGTGTGGTTAAGCCGGCAGTACCATGTACTACTGGGCTGCCCGCGGCTTCTGCCTTTCTGATCTCAGCAGTAGACGGAGGAGCGGGGTAAGGCTGACCAGCGTAGTCTCCTATCTACCTGAGTGGGTGTAAGGGGGCAGCGGCAGGAGCCCGGCTCGCTACATCGCGGGCTGGTCGGGCAGCGCGCAGTTCCCCCAAATGGCAGAGAGGGCAAATTAAAACTCTCCTTCCCTAAGTGGGAACTCGCCAGAGCGCGTCAGCTTTTGCCACGCTCCCGCCGAGCCGGTTCCCTGCACCCATCTCTGCCAGCCGATCTCCCCGGGAGCGTGGACTCGCAGCCATCCGCGCGCTCGTGGGGGATCCGTCCAACCCTCAGCTTCCCGAGTAGCTGGATTTACAGGTGTGAGCCACTGCGCCCGGCTAATGTTTGCATTTTTGGTAGAGACGGGGTTTCACCGTGTTGACCAGGCTGGTCCGGAACTCTTGATCTCAAGTGGTTCACTCTCCTTGGCCTTCCAAAGTGTTGAAATTACAGGCATGAGCCACCGCGCCCGGCCTAAAGTCACTCGTGAAAAATGAAACTTGTGTTATTCTGACTCTACATCAAGAATAAAGACTGAAAAGAAACGCTATTTCATCGGGCAGCAGGTCCTATGGTAACTTTTTTAAACCACTTTGGTTTGAGAACGTGATGAACCTGTAGACCCTTTCCCTCCAAACAACGCACAGTAGTGTCTGTTAAGGAACAGACTGATCGACCGGACGTGGTGGCTCACTCCTGTAATACCAGCACTTTGGGAGGCTTAGGCAGGCGGATCATGAGGTCAGGAGTTCGAGACTAGCCATGCAACATGGTGAAACCCCATCTCTACTAAAAGTACAAAAAAAAAAAATGTTTTTTAAAAGCCGGCGTGGTGGTGGCGCACTCCTGTAATCCCAGCTACTAAGGAGTCTGAGGCAGGAGAACTGCTTGAACCTGAGAGGCGGAGGTTGCAGTGAGCTGAGATCGCGCCACTGCGCTCTAGCCTGGGCTACAGAGGGAGACTCTGTCTTAGAAAAAAAAAACAACAACATAAAACCAGACTGATCTGTAGTTTTTGCACAACTGATCACGCCCTCCACTATCTTGTTCGGCGATCGGGGCGGTCTGGGATCCTCCTAGGCCAGCTAACCTTGTTGAACACTGGCGAGGACTCAGTCTCTGGGAATAGAATCGCGGGATGGGTGGGGTGGGTTGTAGGTAGTTGGCTCCGTCCGGCCAGCGGGCGAGTCCGGAACACAGTTACCTGCCCCTGTTACCCACCAGAAAGCAAAGGGAAGGGAACGCGCCAGACCGGAAACGGAAGAGAAGAGGGGATATGTTTGGCTTGGGGACGCACTGTTTCAGTTGCGCTCCTGGTTAGCTCTGTGTCTACGCGGTGTTTCCTAGAGTCTCGGTGTTTCTACTTCTTAGCACCCTTTCTTGCCACCCTTTGTCCTGTGGAAGGCCGGAGACATCAGCGGCTGCAATTGTGCTACTCGCTGCTCGGCATGGAAGGGTCAGGTACCGCAGTTCAGCGCTCTTGGCCCCGCAGGTCCTCGGGCATCTCTGTGCCCCGTCCTGTACATTGTTATGCTCCGACTTCCTAGGGTCGAAGTTACTGCCTGCTGGGTTTTAGAAGCTATTGCTTTACGTCTGAGAAAAAAATCCCAGAAAGGTAAGATGACTTGCCCAAGGTTATAGCGTGCGTGGAAAACAGAGCTCTGTTTACAAGCCTGGTCGCTGTGCCTCATTCCTCTTGTCATCACCTCCTGTCAGTTTATCCAAGCTCCAAAAGTGAAGTTGTTTTATCTTTTGCCTCCCAAGATTTATTTAATAGTCTCATTTCTGTTTCCTTCGTTTATTCTTTAGTTCGTTATTGGGAAACTTTACAGCGTGCCAGTAGTGGTTATAAACCCCGAATAAGAGCCTTGTCATCACGGAGCGTGTAGTTCCAGCAAGTAGACAATTCAAGTGCTGTGTAGTGAAATAATTGCTGAGATAGTGTACGGAAGCAGAGAGTACACTGTTCATCCAACAAGTAATTGCTGGAAGAGCAAATAGGGACACCTAACCATTGCAGGGGCGACTCAGGATATCCTTTCTGGAAGAAAAGTCTGATGAAATCTGAAGGACCACTGGTGGAAGTTAGCCAGGAAAGAAAAGGTGTTGCGGCATACTTGGTTTTGCTATTTATCCTCCGAGAACTTTATTATTGTGAAAGCCTAAATTCCCCTGCGTAAATTCCATGCATAACACTAAGAAGCCAGTTTGGTTAAGTACAGGGCTGAAGCAGGTTGGTAGCAGTGAAGATGGGAAGGACTAGCTGAATGGAAGAGAAAAATTGCAGAGGTAGAATTAAGGGGATGTGACATCATGGGATAATGGTAGGGTGGTCAGAGAGCAAAGATTTCAGCTGGCTGCTTTGGAGGATTAGGGTATCCTTAATGTTAGCAGAAGAATGTAGAGCCGGGGTTGAGAAAGATTTTTACCTATGTTACAGTTTTTAGAAAAAAAAAAAAAAATCTGTTTATGTCACAGGGCATTTTAATATAGAAGTGTGAAAAATGGAAAGTCAGTCTGAAAGGGGACGTCTTGAATGTCGTTTTGAAGGTGTTGCGTTTGAAGTACTGATGAAATGCTGTGAGTGGAAACAAACTCAGGTGGGAGGGTAGGTTTAGAATTTTATTATATTAGTGTTACGGAGTTGTATAATACATGATTTTCCTGTAATGTAGATTGCTTTCTGTGGTGTGATAGCAGTCTTGAAAGAAAACACTGTAGTCAAGATTATATGTGAGATTCATTACATTCCCCTGATTACCACCTTTCTGTTAAAATACCTTTAATATTAACTTTATTTATTTATTTAGAGCCAGAGTTTCACTCTTACTGCGCAGGCTGATCTCGACTCACCGAACCCTCTGCCTCCCATGTTCAAGTGATTATCCTGCCTGTATAAATGGGACTACAGGCATGCGCCACCACACCTGGCTAATTTTGTATTTTTAGTGGCGATGGGGGTTTCTCCATGTTGGTCAGATGGGTCTCGAACTCCCGACCTCAGGTGATCTGCCTGCCTCAGCCCCGCAAAGTGCTGGGATTACAGGCGAAAGCCAGTGCCCCCAGCCAACTTTATTATTGTTATTATTATTATTATTATTGTTACTTATTTTTGAGACAGAGTCTTGCTCTGTGGCCCAGGCTGGAGTGCAGTGGCACGATCTCAGCTCACTGCAACCTCTTTCTCCTGGGTTCAAGCGGTTCTTGTGCCTCATCCTCCCGAGTACAGTAGCTATGTTACCTATGTTACTTAATCCTTACAATCTTAAACACAGGCGCATGCCACCACGCTCGGCTCATTTTCGTATTTTTTAGTGGAAACGGAGTTTCATCATGTTGGCCTGGCTGGTCTTGAACGCCTGACCTCAGGTGATCCACCCGCCTCAGCCTCCCAAAGTGTTGGGATTACAGGTGTGAGCCACCACACCCGGCCAATATTAACTTTAAATGTAAAGTAATAATTCTTTTCCTAGATTGTATCATATATTGAGTATTATGAGAGTCCTGTGTACTTAGTATGAGGATACTAGTTTGGCAATTGTTTTGTCATTCTGATTTGAAAGTGCCTGATTTGATAGCCTCTGACGTTTTCATAAGCACATCAGATAGTTTCAGCATTTTTTGAAATTGCATTTTCTCTTTCATACAGCTGTCCTTAGCCTGTGGCTACCATTTTCCAGCTTTAAGAACTTGATACAGTATTTAACCCAAAGTCTGATACAGGCTCTTGAGCTCACCTGCATCAGAAGCACCTGGGTCTTAGTTAAAATGCAGATCCCAGAACCCCATTCCAAACTTAACAGACGAAGAATCTCAGGAATCTGTGATTTAAGTCAGCTGCCTATGTGATTTGTATAACCTCTAGAGATTCATAACCACTGACTTAACGTCTAGGGGTAGCAGTTTGTTCTGTAAACGAGAATAATAAAACATGTCCTTTAAGATTGTAAGGATTAAGTAACATAGGTAGCATAGCTACTGTAATGGGGTCCCCTGACCAGCAGCATTAGCAACACCTGGGAGCTTGTTAGAAATGCAAATTCTCGAGTGTCTCCTGGAAAAAGCTACTGAATCAGAATAGTTTGGTGGGACCAAAGAATGTATATTTTAAGCAAGGAGCATAGATAATTTCTATGGGCCAGGCACAGTGGCCCATGCCTGTAATACTAGCACTTAGGGAGGCCTAGGTGGGTGGTGGGAGTTCTAGGTGAGCACATTCCAGGAGTTCCTGGGCAACATGGGGAAACCTGTGTCTACAGAAAATTAGTCCCAGCTGCTCAGGAGGCTGAGGTGGGAGGATCGCTGGAGCCTGGGGAGGTCAAGGCTGCAGTGAGCCAAGATCACGCCACTGCACTCCAGCCTGTGTGACAGAGCGAGACCCTGTCTCAAAAAATAATAATAATTTCTATGCATATTAAAGTTTGAGAAGCAGTGCTGTAGTACGTCAGCTTCATAAAGGTAGAGAGCATGAAATTCATATTTACTAATACATTGTCAGTACCTAGTATAGTGCCCAGCACAGGGTAGATATTCACTATATTTAATGAATGATTTTTAAAATATACACTCTTACTGAAACCAACACATTCAGAGTTTAAAGTTCTTCAGTAATCAAATACCAAAAGAGATTTTTAACCCCACAGAATAAAATTGGATATATGGGTTACTTAGAATTAGGATATCTTTTGCATGAGTCTAATATAGACATAATCATTTGTGGTGTTCTCTTTCATAAATGTATCTAATGAAGAAAGCAAAAATGACATTTCTAGCCATCGATTATTCTATTTTCTGTTCCATTTTAGCTTCGCTTACAAGTGGTTATGGGTTAAGTCGCATGTGGCTCGATGAAAATGTTGATCAGATTAAAATAACACCCACTCAGTTTTTGAAAGTAATCTTTTTGATTATTTTCATATTTAATTACAACTTTTTTTTTTTTTTTTTTTTTTGAGACAAATCTCACTGTTGCCCAGGCTGGAGTGCAATGGCGTGATCTAGGCTTACTGCAACCTCCGTCTTCCGGGTTCAAGCGATTCTTCTGCTTCGGCCTCCTGAGTAGCTGGGAATTACAGGCACATGCCACCACGCTTGGCTCAGTTTTTGTATTTTGAATAGAGATGGGGTTTCACTGTGTTGGCCAGGCTGGTCTCAAACTCCTGACCTCGTGATCCACCCACCTCGGCCTCCCAAAATGTTGGGATCACAGGCGTGAGCCACCGCACCCAGCCTAATTATAACTTTTAAAAGAGGTGTTATAGCGTGTTAAGATCAAGGACTTGCAGTCAGTCAGATCTGGGTTTGAGAATAATGAATTGTCATTTATTAACCGTGTCAGAGGTCTTCTTTTTTTTTTTTCTTTTTGAGGTGGAGTCTTGCTCTGTCACCCAGGCTGGAGTGCAGTGGCATGATCTCGGCTTACTGCAAGCTCCGCCTCCCGGGTTCACACCATTATCCTGCCTCAGCCTACCCAACAGTGGAGACTACAGGTGCCCACCACCATGCCCGGCTAATTTTTTTGTATTTTTAGTAGAGACGGGGTTTCATTGTGTTAGCCAGGATGGTCTCGATCTCCTGACCTCGTGATCCACCTGTCTCAGCCTCCCAAAGTGCTGGGATTACAGGTGTGAGCCACCGCGCCCGGCCAACCATGTCAGAGTTTTCCTACTGAACTTG
The DNA here is from genome assembly GCF_008728515.1 of Papio anubis. Lineage (NCBI taxonomy): Eukaryota > Metazoa > Chordata > Mammalia > Primates > Cercopithecidae > Papio > Papio anubis. Next base: position 30,838,429 of record NC_044990.1, on the reverse strand, counting down.
GGTAAATGGTGGGAAGGAACAAATTTAGGAGCACCAGCACCCCCAGGCCTCCCCTGGCCACCCCAAGGAGCAGGTGATCAATATCTCAGCACACCTCTAATTACTTGTGGCACACCAGTGTGTCTTAGGCCTTAGTGAGCTGTGAGGTGCATGACCTTAGGTAAGTTACTTTTCTCATTTTCAGTTTCCTTATCTGCAAAATGGAGACCTTAGGGAGTTAATGTGGGTGTGAGAAATGTACATAAAACATATTGCACAAGGTGAGGCATGTAGTGTATGCTAATAAATGGTAAGTTGCTGCTGCTATGGTTGTTAACAATAATTATAAAAAGCAAATGGAACGGGCTTGAATTGAAAAAAAAAATTAGACACATACTTTTTTCTTTATTAGCCTGCATTGTATTTTTCTTTTTTTTCTTTAATGCATCTTTCCAGGACAAAAAATAATACTCAAGGATATTTTGGCACTAACGGCGCGATCTGTAGCAAGAAAGTTGAGTGGTCTGAACTGTTGAGACTTCCAAGGAGACTTCAGAGAACCAAGACAGTGTAAAGGAAAACAGGAAAAAAGACTTGTTAGACATTATTAAGGGCTCGAAAGTTGAATCGAGCACAGTAAATGTACAAACAACAAAGCCACCCAGAAGAAGTCCATTTAAAAGCTACAACTGGCGGGCCTCAAAGAGCTGCAGAACATGCTCCAAAGAAGAGGTAAATTTAATTGTAATTTGAATATTGTTTGAAACTAATTTTTTTTTTTTTTTTTTTTTTTTGAGACAGAGTCTTGCTCTGTTGCCCAGGCTGGAGTGCAGTGGTGCAGTCTCCACTCACTGCAAGCTCTGCCTCCAAGGTTCACGCCATCCTCCTGCCTCAGCCTCCCAAGTAGCTGGGACTATAGGCACCTACCACCACACCTGGCTAATTTTTTGTATTTTTAGTAGAGACGGGGTTTCACCCTGTTAGCCAGGATGGTCTCGATCTCCTGACCTTGTGATCCACCCGCCTCGGCCCTCCAAAGTGCAGGGATTGCAGGCGTGAGCCGCCGCGCCCGGCCATTTGAAACTTTTGGCAAAAAATATTTTTAATACAAGTACTTGGGAGATGTTGAATTAATGAAGAATAAATATCAGCTTGTAAACACAGGGACTCTAATAATTACTTGAGAAACGCTGTGATTGTATTATATTTAAATAACAAGAGGATATCTGTACACAATCCAGTGAAAGGAAAAGAGAAGTGATCTCATTGAGAATTCCACACTCTTACATATTTATTGGTGTTATTAACTGCCACTTAACTGCCTCTTTAAGCTGGTAATTAACACTTATCATTTACATCTTGATTTGAAGGTAGCCTCGTGTCTGTAAAGGACTTGCTTATTTGAAATTTTCAATTTTAAAGTTTTTTTTCTGGAATAAAGTTTTAGCATGTTGATTACAACTGCTGTATATGACTTCCTTTCACCAATAACTGTCAGTGCTTTCAGCTTTCTTGGCTTCCTCAGAGCATTATAATTACTTGTGCTTGTCAAAAGGGTATTACATTTAATTCTAAGTGCAATCAGTGATATCTTGGCATTGTATTGTAGGTTAAATGGCAGTATTTTTTTTAGTGATACATAATGATGTATTTCAGTGATGTCATTAATTCAAGTAGTGAGGTGTGTGGCTTCAGGATACCCATCACTGACTTCTCTTATCAGAACAAACAGATAATAGAGGCTTCTGTTTCCCAGAATGGTTTAACATTTTAATGGAACCTCTTGGTTTCTACATGGTATCAAAAATACCTCTAGAAAGTATAATTGGGTGGTAGAGTAAGCTAATTCAGACAATCATTACCCTCCCGTAATAGGTACTTCCTTCTCCTCCTACTCCTTTAGAAACAAAACAGTTATATAAGTATATGGAAGTAAATAACACACGCAAACATATATAAATACTTATCAAGAATGGCATTTTTAAGGTTCCCAGACCTGTTTATGACCCCTGATACCCTTTATTATAATTTAATTAACTGCTACAGAAATGGTAAAGTGAGTTGAATGCTTTGGAAAGAGTCAGTAAAAGTCATGTAAAAAATTTCTTTCCAATTAGGCACGAGTGAGACAAATACACATACACAGGAGCATCATACCCTTAGATTGCTTTGTAAGCTTTCTTACTTTCTTGCTCCACTTTTCCACTTAAACCAAAATTGAAAATATTGCAGGATGGGTGTGATATATATAAAAGATATGTCTTAGAACCTTTTATCAGTGGTCCTGTGTTTCAAAAAGAGGCTTTGGTCCTACATCAAAAGATTGGTGAATGAGATGCATTTGTTTTGAGTTCTTAGAAGGTGTCTTTTAATGATTTTTGCCTCCCCTTCCCGCTTTTCAAGGACTCCAGGGTGCATGGAATTAGATTAGTCATGATCTTTGCTTCATGAGGCACTGTCATCATAGCTTCATGCACAGCCTACTTTTCTTTCTTTGTATTGTGTATTAAATCCCCATTGATATGGTTATCATGGTTACACTACCTCCCAAACTTAGTGGCATAAAACATTCACTCATTATGCTCTCAGATTCTGTGGGTTAGCAATTTGGCTGGAACACAGTGGGGAAGGCCAGTCTGTGCTCTATGATATCTGGGGCCTCAGTTGGAAGACTTAGTAGTCTGAGGCTGGAATCATCTGAAGTTTGCTCACTCATAGGTCTGGCAGTTGATGCCACTGTCATCTGAGACCTTAGCTGAGGGTGTTAGCAGAAACACCTACATGTGGCTTTCTTTGTGGCCTGGGCTTTCTCACCGCATGGTGGCTGGAGGATTTTGATAAATGGATAAGCCCATGTGACCCACACACTTAACCAAGACACTGTGTTTCCCATTTTCACCTTCCCAGTCAGTAGCCTTCTGTCCTGAGGCAATTGCTGCTTTGTTTTTTCACCTCAGATTAGTTTTGCCTGTTCTAGAACTTGACAGAAATGGAATCATACGGAATATATTCTGTGTCCAACTTCTTTCACTTGATCTAATGTGTATGAGAGTCATTCATGTTGGCATGAGCTGAGTACTCTTCCATTGTTTGGATACTTCACAATTAGTTTTTTCTTTCTAATAATAGACCTTAGGTTTGTTACAGTTTGGGGCTATTATGAGTAAAGCTGTGAACAGGTTAAGCTGCCTTAATATTTGCTTGTAATATGTATTGTTTTTGAAATATGATAGCATCTAGTTGAAAATGCCACTAATTTATAACTTTTGAGGCTGATCCCTCATCCCTCCACATTAATATATTGCTCTGTGTTAACATTTCAAAGTTTATTTAAAACTGGTACCTAATAGTTGAGAATTCTTGCTTTTGTCAGAAATTGAATTGAATGATACTTTTTTGATCAACAGAAAATTTTCCCCCCAAAATCATTTTACTTTTCACTAAACTAATGGCATAATAATCAATCTCTCTTTCTTTCTTTCTCATTTGGTTTTCATTTTCTTTTTCAGAAATGAGCCCCTGAGTCGTGAGTTGGTGGCAGCTGCATCTGCTGCCCTCTTTTGACAAACAAGCCAGAGCTGCTCAGGCAGCTCCGTAGCATGAGGAAGAGTCAGGGGCACAGAGAGATGGAGAAAGACCTAAAATTTGGTAAGTGAATGAAAACATTAGGTCAGTAATGTTTATATCTCAAAATAGGCCATTTTCATGTGGCTAGTAAGTAATACATATAATATATACCACATAAGGGAATTTACATATAGAATATACCATGTAAGTGGAATTTTAGCAATTCAAGATTTTAAAAAACTTATGTTTTAAGTAAGGTTATAGTTTTAAGAGACCAATTGAATAGTTACTTTCCTTTTAGGAAGTTACAGTTTGTCCATGAAAAAAGAAATGATAAATTCAGTAATGTTATTAAAAATAACAGAATAAGATAGCTTTTCTGAGAAAATTTTTTTTTTCCAGTTAAATAGCTTGCTGGTTTTATGCACGATATAGCAGTCTTCAGGTCTGTTTCCTTCTCTCTTTCCTCTTATTCTTATGTTTAAGCTGACATCTTTCCACTTACTCTCTTCATCTCTCATTATTTTATGCTACATTAGACTACTTGCCTACATTGTAGTAAGTGGTAACACTGCTGCATTTTGGAGAGTGATCTAAATATGTTGTTCCTAATGAGCGTATGTACCAGATGTATTTCAGGAAGTTAAAAGAAATGGCCATGTGTGGTGGCTTTTGGAAGCTGAGATGAGAGGATCACTTGAGGTCAGGAATTTGAGACCAGTCTGGGCAACAAAACAAGACCCCATCTTTACAAACCATAACAAAATTAGCTGGGCATGGTGGCGTGTGCCTGTAGTTCTAGCTACTTTGGGTGCTGAGGCAGGAGGATGGCTTAAGTCCAGAGTTTCAGGCAGCATTGAGTTATGATGGCACCACTGCACTCCAGCCTGGGTGACAGAGACCCTATCTCTGAAAGAAATTCTTTTTTTTTTTTTTTGAGACGGAGTCTCGCTCTGTCGCCCAGGCTGGAGTGCAGTGGCCAGATCTCAGCTCACTGCAAGCTCCGCGTCCCGAGTTTACGCCATTCTCCTGCCTCAGCCTCCCGAGTAACTGGGACTACAGGCGCCCGCCACCACGCCCAGCTAGTTTTTTTGTATTTTTTTTTTTTTTTTAGTAGAGACGGGGTTTCACCGTGTTAGCCAGGATGGTCTCGATCTCCTGACCTCGTGATCCGCCCGTCTTGGCCTCCCAAAGTGCTGGGATTACAGGCTTGAGCCACCGCGCCCGGCCAAGAAATTCTATTTAAAAAAAAAAAGAAAAAGATAGGGCCGGGCGCGGTGGCTCACGCCTGTAATCCCAGCACTTTGGGAGGCCGAGGTGGGCGGATCACGAGGTCAGGAGAAGGAGACCATCCTGGCTAACATGGTGAAACCCCATGTAAACTAAACATAGAAAAAGATTAGCTGGACGTGGTGGTGGGCGCCTGTAGTCTCAGCTACTTGGGAGGCTGAGGCAGGAGAATGGCATGAAACCAGGAGGCGGAGCTTGCAGTGAGCCGAGATTGCACTACTGCACTCCAGCCTAGGCGACAGAGTGAGACTCTACCTCCGGAAAAAAAAAAAAAGGAAAACAGCTATCCAGACTGTCAGTTCAGTGCCTCATTTTGTTTGTGTTTGAACAAATACAAGGCAATAAATAAATATGTCTACCTCTTGGTTTTAATTAGTTACTGAATGTAGGTGATAGGTATACAGATACTGATTGTAGTTTCATTTTTTCTGAATAATTTTTTATGTGACACTTTTATGTTTGAAGTGAAGTTTCTGAAGGACATCTTTAAAAGATGGGCAAGACTCTGTCTCAAAAAACAATGGAAGTAAACATAAATTGTAATGTTCTGTGTTGTGTCAATGTTAATAGATGACTTTTTTATTTAAATAAAACTTTGTGTGCTGTATAATTAGTGCATAACGATGAAGTAAGAATTGAATGATACCACTCTCCTGTTTCAGAAGTTTATTACCGTTCTGTAGCTACCCAGGCTGGGGTGCAGTGGCGCGATGTCGCCTCACCGCAACTTCCACCTGCTGGGTTCAAGCGATTCTTTGGCCTCAGCCTCCCGAGTAGCTGGGATTACAGGTGCCTGCCATGATGCCTGGCTAATTTTTGTACTTTTAGTAGAGACGGGGTTTCTCCATGTTGGCCAGGATGGTCTCGAACTCCCGACCTCAGGTGATCCGCCCGCCTTGGCCTCCCAAATTGCTGGGATTATAGACTGAGCCACTGTGCCCAGCTGTAGCTAAGATTTCTAATGCACTTCACCTTTTTATTATTTGAGTTTCAGTAACAAAATATCAGATACGAAAATTGCCAGATGTGCTACAGCTAAAGTTAGTTACTAAGTCAAGAGCATCAGATTCAGTTTGACCAAGTCTTTGACAATTATCCTGACCAGGAGAAGACTGCTGATCTTAGAAACAGGTATCAGGCTTTGTAAAAGTCTGCTGGGTTTTGTTTGTGTAGTTTGGTTTTACCTTAACTGTAGATTTACCTTATTGCGTGTGTGTATTATTGCTGTTGGGTAATGTGAGCATTGTGAATGCGTTTACATCCTGTGTTCCTACTCTCTGTATACCACTTCCTAGAGAGGGAACCATGTGCTGGATTTAGCCAGTCATGCATTTTTCTATACCTTAAATCAAACTGGGCCATGCTTCACATCTACCCACAGTGAATAGGGGTCCTTTGATTTAGAAAAAATAGAGTTGACTGAATTCTGAACAAGTGAGTATTTTGTGAAAAACATTATTTTTCATTTTAAATATAAATGTCTAATACTGTGTGTTCATTTACCCTTTATATCTCTATACATGCTTATCTTTTGTTACACCTTAGAGAAATGACCCACCATCAGTGAAAAGAAAGAAAGGCGCAGGCTGGGCGCAGTGGCTCACGCCTGTAATCCCAGCAATTTAGAAGGCTGAGGCAGGCAGATCACGAGGTCAGGAGTTCGAGACCAGCCTGGCTAACATGGTGAAACCCCGTCTGTACTATAAATACAAAAATTAACCAGACGTGGTGGTGAGTGCCTGCAGTCCCAGCTGCTCAGGAGGCTGAAGCAGGAGAATTGCTTGAATCCGGGAGGTGGAGGTTGCAGTGAGCCAAGATCGTGCCACTTACACCTTAAAATGGTAGATCATTTGTGGCCATTTGAAGTTCTTGAAGATTCTGAGCCATGTGTTACATAGTTATTTTAGAATCTAAAGTTGTTCTGTATTTATATAAAGTTTCTATTGTTTCTCTCCTTTAAACCCTGAAAGTGGTAGTTGGGAAGGAGGAGCCAGATATTTGGCATGGCCTGACAAAAATTAACTTATTCATTCATTCATTCATTCATTCATTCATTCATTTATTTATTTATTTATTTTTGAGACAGAGTCTCACTCTGTCGCCCAGCCTGGAGTACAGTGGCACCATCTCAGCTCACTGCAACCTCTGCCTCTTAGGTTCTAGTGATTCCCCTGACAGCCTCCCCAGCAGCTGGGATTACAGGCACGCGCCACCACACCCAGCTAATTTTTGTATTTTTGGTAGAGACGGTGTTTCACCATGTTGGCCAGGCTGGTAACTCCTGACCTCAAGTGATCCACTCACCTTGGCCTCCCAAAGTGCTGGGATTACAGGCGTGAGTCACCGCACCCAGCCTAACCTGTCTTTATAGCAGAATATGCTCACAGTTGGAGTATTTTCAATACATTGTGTATTCCGTGGATTTGTGGGTTTTTTTTTTTTTTTTGAGACGATCTCTCTCTGTTGCCCAGGCTGGGGTGCAGTGGCGTGATCTCGGCTCATTGCAAGCTCCGCCTCCCGGGTTCACGCCATTCTCCTGCCTCAGCCTCCCGAGTAGCTGGGACTACAGGCACCCGCCACCATGCCCCAGCTAATTTTTTGTATTTTTAGTAGAGACAGGGTTTCACCGTGTTAGCCAGGATGGTGTTGATCTCCTGACCTCGTGATCCACCCGCCTTGGCCTCCCAAAGTGCTGGGATTACAGGCGTGCCCAGCGTCTGTGGATTTGTTTTAAGTAAAATCAGGCATTTGAGTTAACTCCTGGGTGTTAAATTACTGATTTATATAGGAAAGTTGGAAAAGGTGGTCAGCAGTTAACACAGGAAGTTCAGAGTTTATGGTGACTCTGGAATATTATTTGAATTACTAAGTTAAAGTGATTTAGTATCTGTTACATATTATTGAATAAAGTAGAAAGTGTTTTTGGAATTTTACTTAGGAATATTTAACTGAGTCAGTTAATACTCGAGAAAATTTTAACTGAATCATTCATCTTGCATATAATACTGTGCAACTACATCGGGATGGCGTATTTGATTTTTAATATTAGATTTGATATATAATATTTTAAAAATAAGTGGCAAAGGAGAAGCTAAACAAGTAGGAAAGGGGTTCCTGTGCCTTCAGTGTGTTAAGAAGCCAGCTAAAGGAGAGTAAGGGGAAGCAGTGGTGTGATGCCAAGTTGTTCACGCTGCTATGACTCGGGCAGGGTCTAGGGTATCAATCCCAGACAACCCAGGCCTGGACTGATTGCTTCTGTTGGAAATTGACAGCTCATACTGGGCTCCCTCAGAACGTCGGCACTGCCACTGACTAATTCTGTGACCAGAGCACCTTTTATAGCCTCCATCAGCCTGTTTCCCCAGCTATAAAATGCTGAAAGTGAAACCTAGCTTAAATGGCTTTCTTGAGGAAAAGAAACACGTATCAACTATCTGGTACACAATAGGTGCCCAGCAAATGTCCATTCCCTTTCTTTGTTGTACATTCCTCTTTTGAAGTTCAGTGCTTTACCAAGGCATTCCCTCTCTGCCGTGACTTGCTTTAATCCACCATCCTGGTCACCGGACATACAGTTGAGGGAGAAGAATGCAAGGCACTGAGGAAAGTTCTGGAGCAGAAAAGCCTTTGTTTACAAATAACTTGGGAACCTGCTAGAGGAAAACTTGTATGACTTGAGGTCAGATTATTTAACATTCATATGGTATTTGCATTTTTTTCAGTTAGTTCTGTTTAGTAGAGAAAAGTAACTAAGTCCATAAAAGAAGTTAAAGTTATTTTTAAAATTAACCCTCCAGTTTATAAACTGGATTTTAATCTGCCAGTAAGTTTATTCAAGTAAATATGTAAATTGATGCATAAAGCAGTTTATTATCAAGTGTGCAAGAAAATGTTACCTATTAACTCTGATATTTCAATAGTTAATTAAAAATAGTCATGTAAAGAAAGTTAATTATTTTACAGAATGATTGCTTTATGAAAGGGAATGTTGTGATTTACCTACGCATTCTTTTATAATTATAATTTGTATTTAAACATCGCAGTGTTTTCTGCCCTTAAAAACAAATGTTGACTTTAACAGCTTCTTTTTAGCATAGTTTTATAGTTTTTCACAACGTGGAATTTTTAAAACTTAATATAAAAGGGAACAAATAAAAATTATGGCAAATTAAGCTAATCTTTTCAATTAGGTATTTTGGAAATAAAATTGCTGTAACTGATTTGTTGTATTATGAAGCAAAACTTCTGTTTTTAGTCTATTAGTCCTAAAAATGTGGCAGTTTAGCTAAGATGTTTGTTGTGTGTCAGTGGAATTATTTTGAATTTTTACATAGAATATTTAACTTAAATTCTCATCATTTTTGTTGACAGTTTAAAATATATTCATTAAAATGTTCTCTTTTTTTGTCTTAGGAAAAGTACATTCATGGGGAAGAGACGTAATAGGTTTGACATTACGGCAGTTACAGCATCTGAACAGGTTTGTTAAGAATAACTGTTTCTCAGGTGGAGAGATATTTCATCTCTTCAGGATGTCCTTAGGTTTTGATGGTGTAATAGTTGGATATTTTAATATTCCCTTCTGTAATTGGCCTGGATCTGAATGATGAATGTGGCGGTTGTTAGAAGGAAAACTTGGGATTGTAACGTTCCCCAAATTGGGAAGGCATCGAGAGACCAAAGAATAATTTGGGTAAGTCCAGCTTGATGAATAGATGAGTTTACTCGGATTTACATACTGGACAATTCTGGGCAGCTCTAGAGTCACCCTGCCTCTCATCTGTAAGCCGCTTTTAAGCTTATATTCTGGCTGTTTGCCTACTGTGTGTGCACGATGAGACTGTTTTCCTTGATACGTTTTGAGGTATGCCCTGAGATGTTTGGGTTCTCAGGGACACCGGCTCCTCAGCTAGGCACTCTGACCTTGGCTCCCTGCCCAGCCTTCAGGGTTCAAGTAACACACATACCTGGTGAGGGACATACCACACTACAGTAACGTGGTGAGGGACATACCACACTACAGTTGTTGACATTGCTAGTTGTGGTTCGGTTTCCCCCTTGAAATGTTGCATTCTGTGAGATAATGGGAGGTAAGTACTACCAATTACATGAATCCAGAGGTCCAGAGTAGCCACTAATTTGGGTTAGAACATTATTAATCGCCTACCATTTGCAGTGTATCTCTATGCTATTACATAAAGATACACTGGTTCCTGCCCCGAGGCAGCTTGCTATCTAGAAGAGGAGATAGCATTTATAAAATAACTTATTGAAGTGATTTAGTGATTGTTCAGGAGATGGGAAGAACATTCAAGGAATGTATTTCAGAGATTGTAGTGTTTTTTTCTTAACACATGGTTGGTCTTTGTTCTCTGTTCTTCCCCTTTTCTTTGGGTAAGAAATTTACCATTTTAAGTCTCAAAGAGAAATGTGTCCTCTTGCTTGACATTAAATTTGGTTTACTAGTAATATAAATGAAGAAACTCAATACAAATGGTCTCCAGAGTGTAAGTGATGAGCGTTTCTGAGGAATAGAAGTTAGTTTTTTGGATTTTGATAGAAATAATGTTGTATATGGACTTAGGAGGCTGAGTTGACAGGGTGGCTTGGGACTAGGAGTTCAAGACCAGCCTGGGCAACATAGTGAGATCCTTTCTCTAAAAAATAGAAAAAAATTATCTGGGTATGGTGGTACATGCCTACAGTCCTAGCGACCTGGGAGGTTGGGGTGGGAGGATCGCTGGAGCCCAGAATTCGATGCTGCAGTAAGCTACGATTGTGCCCATAACACTCCAGCCTAAGCGACAGAGCGAGACCCCCTCTCAAAGGGGAAAAATAAATGTTGTATGTGATAGTTAAGTTCCTAGGCCAGCCTCCAATGGCTCACTTAATCTTTCTACCAGTTACTTATATGAACTTCTGATTTTCCCCCTATTTAATAAACTATATTAGAGGCTAGATCTCATTCATGACTGTATACCCTGTAGCATCTACTCATGTGGCTTACAGATCATAGGAACTAGTTATCTTAAATTCTTTTTTGAACAAACTGTACTATAAAGTATACATCTATAAAGGAAAGTAGTTAATTCAATTAACGTTTGTTCGTTAGAACTGAAGGTGAAGCTAAAAGAACAACCCCCTGTGTTACAAAAACTGCATTCTGTTGTGTATGATAAAAAGGAAATGCAAAATGCATAGGGACAATGAATCACCTCTCCCCTGCTCAAATGGTATCCATTAAGTGTGCATCAGAAAGGAATTTTTTGTCAGGGCAGCTGCTGTTGTCCAGCCAAAAGAGACACTTGGATTCTTGAAGAAGCCAGCTTGTTTTTTAAAATTAAAAAATCTTATTTCTAAAACTGAAATTAGTTGGCAAGGAGGCATTGAAATTTTATGTATTTTATAAAACAGTATCAAATGATTATACTGTAGTGAGGAAAGTAGCACACAAATTTATGTAATAATTTGATGAAGGTACTGTTTGAATGTGCTGTACTTGCATGAGTGTAAAGAATGTCTCCAGTTAAGTACAAGAATAGCAAAATGTGGAAACTTAAATTTAGCAGTTGTTCATTGTTGTTATATTACCATCCCAAATAATGTGGAAATATAGTTGGCATTCAGTGATTTTTTAATTGACCGATTGAATGAGTTATTCTGTTCCATGATTCCTACGTCCTGTTCCCCATTAAGTTCTTACCACTACTACAAAGGATATAGTCATAGGCCCTACTGGTTATCCTAGAATCGACAGGCAGTATAACTTAACAGAAAGAGTGTTGGTGTTATGTAGAACTGGATTCAAATTCCGATTCTGCCGCAGTAACCTTTCCCCACCTATAAAATGAGGGTTAGTACATATATCTCCAGGATTAAATGAGGTCATCTGAGAAGTGTGAGGCACAGTGCCTGGAACATAGCGTATATTTAATAAATATTTGCAACTATTAGCAAGTGTAAAATATGATGATCCTAATGATGATGGAAAAGACATAGGTTGGTAAGTGTCTACCAAATAAAAGATAACTGTGAGATAGTTATTTTATTGGTGTGATTGCTCTGTAAATGTGGCTAGTTAAGCCTAACAACTGTGATTGTTACCCAGTATCAGATGATCTAGGCAAAAATACTTAATATCTGCCAGTCGGTGTGTGATTAGACACATTTCTGCACCTAAAGGCTCATATAAACCGATTCAGAAAAAGCAAATAGATAAAATAAGGCTTACCCAGGTAGAAGAGTAAATGAGGTATTTGTTGACATGCTTTAGTGGGCTTGACAAAAGTGTGTAAACAGGTAGGCTGGAGGATAAATTATGTGTAATCTATGCCTCTAGCCCAGAAAGGTCAAAAATGTTTGAAAAAATAATTAAAGAACAAAAATACAGGGAAAAAAGTAGCCAAGGGACAGATATTGATATTCATTTTCCTTTTACAACTTTATTAAGGTATAATTTGTGTTCAACAAACTGCACACATTTGAAGTATATAACTCAAGTAGTTTTGACAAATAGATACACACATGAAACTACCACTTACAAATCTGAACATTTTCATGACCCTTAAAAGTTTCCATGTGTCCTTTTGCAACACACACCCAATACAGGCAACCATTGATCTGCTTTCTGTTAAAATAGATTAGGCTGCATCTCTTAGAATTGTACATAAATGAAATCACACAGTATGTGCTCTTGCATCTGGCTTCTTCCACTCAGCATAATGATTTGAGATTCATCCATGCTGTAACATGTACAGTAATGCATTTTTATTACGAAATAGTATACAGTTGTATGGCTGTATTACTTTTTTTTTTTTGAGACGGAGTCTCGCTCTGTAGCTCAGGCTGGAGTGTAGTGGCGCGATCTCGGCTCACTGCAACCTCTGCCTCCTGGGTCCCAGTTGAAGCAATTCTCCTGCCTCAGCCTCCTGAATAGCTGGGATTACAGGCACACATCACCATGCCCATCTAATTTTTGTATTTTTAGTAGAGACGGGGTTTCGCCATGTTGGCCAGGCTGTTCTTGAACTCCTGACCTGGTAATCCGCCTGCCTCGGCCTCCCAAAGTGCTGGGATTACAGCTGCGAGCCACTGCGCCCTGCCGATGTGTTACATTTTTGTACCTATTCACCTGTTAGTGGACATTTGGATTGTTTCCCAAATTACAACCCACATTTGGCTGTTACAGAGACAGCTGCCATGAACTTTCGTGTACGAGTCTTTGTGTGGACATGTATTATCTCTTGGGTAAATATCCAGGAATGAAATAACTATGATGAATAATAGATATATTTTTAACTTTTTAAGAAGGCATCAAGCTGTTTTCCAAGATGTTTGTACCATTTTACGTTCCCAGCAGCAGTAACTGGTGGGAATATGGCTCATTCTCAAAAGATGATCTGAAATTTCAAAAGTAAAAAAGTTATTGAAACATGTAATATGATGGTGGTAATTAGCCAACTCATAGGGTTGGTTGTGAGGATTAAATGTACTAATCCTTAAAAAACATTTAAGCACAGAGGGAGGCACTCAGTATTCATTAGCAATTTTATTGTTATTCTGTTGATCTAACTTCTTTGGTTGTTAACAGTAGTATATTAGTGACTAATTTTGATAGAGTAAAAATAAACAGACTGTATTTTAAAAATCAGAGTCACATATTGTATAAAATATTCATATTCATAAAAATACCTTTAAACAAAATACAAATTTAATTTTTTTTCCAGTAGAAGGGGCAGTGATTACCTGGCATTGTTGTAAAACCAGACTTAAGCTTGACATTGTTGTAGTTATAGTCTTTATTTATTTATTTATTTTTTGAGATGGCGTCTCGCCCTTTCACCCAGGCTGGAGTGCAGTGGCCTGATCTTGGCTTACTGCAACCTCCACCTCCCGGGTTCAAGCAGTTCTCCTGCCTCAGCCTCCCAAGTAGCTGTGATTACAGGCATGCACCACCATGCCCAGCTAATTTTTTGTATTTTTTGTAGAGATGGGGTTTCACCATGTTGGTCAGGCTGGTATTGAACTCCTTACCTTAGGTGATCTCCCCTCCTTGACCTCCCAAAGTGCTGGGATTACAGGCGTGAGCCATGGTGCCCAGCCTAGTTAGAGTCTTTAACACAGTTTTTGTTGCAGTTACCTCTCAGTGATATAACTTTTTATTATATACTGTAATTAAGAGTGTCAAGATATGAAAAATACACAATCCAGGATTGGTTATAACATTTTTTAAAAAGGTATTTACACTGACTTGTTCTTATTTAAAATGTGTTATACAGACACATCACCTTCACTTTGGGATGTGGAATTTGCTAAGTAGTTAGCCACAGAAAATGAACACCCCTTCAGAATGGGTTTGAAGAGCTGATCCACTGGATGAAAGAGGGGAAACTGGGAGTTCCCAATTAACAGTGAAGCAGGTAAGTGTTAATTTCAGGGGTTTATAAAATTCATTGAGATTATTTCTGCCAAATATTCACTTTTAGAGTGTAGATACTTAGATGAATTTCAAAACACTGTATAGATATCCTCATGGTGTCCTAAAGAGAGTAAGTTGCAGCAGAATGCATGCAGTATAATAGAATTTTATAAAATTCGAAAACCAAATTTTGAATATACTTTGTTAGTTCTAAAGGTGATAAAACTATAAAGAAAATGATCACCATAACACGGTATTTCAGGAAGGCAGAGTAATTGAGGAGGGACACCCAGGGGCTTCGACAGTACTATCATTCTGTTCCTCAAGTTGGACGGCAGGTTCACAGGTGGTCATTTCATCATGCTTTTATGTTATTATATGTTGTATATATTATATGTTAGCTATATTATACATTATATTTTGTTTGTAACAATGTTTCATAATATTTTAAGGAATGAATGGAAATGGCACATAACGAAGATACGCAGTGCCTAGCCATCAGTAGAATCCCAGCATTATCAGATTCCAGGATAATTCCTGTACAAAAACAAGCAAACAAAGGACATCTTATCTATAATACAAAGACCATTTATATTCTAATAAACTGAGACATTCAAATAGGAAATCCGTCTTTTAAGGATGGCATTTTTAATATGCTTGGAAGTGTTTTGAAGCAGAAATTGGTTGTGAATAAGTCTACTTCTCCTTATTGATAGGAAAGTATAAGCCTGCTTCTAATGTCACTATTATCCCTGCCAATGAATTTAAATTCCTGGAGGTAGTGTTGCTTATGAACTCACTTACTTGCTTATTAATACCGGGTGCATTTACCCTCTTAGGGGATGACCATGGGTATTTTAAAAGATAAAAAATTTGCTGAGAATTCCTTAAATTTTTCTGATTTTTACTAGCCAGTGAGGACATTGTCCCTTTTTTGCAGGTAGCTTTGAAAGATGGTGATACCTCCACAGTTGAGACCATGTTGTTAAAACATCCTTCATTTAATTATATACACATTTGGTTCTAAAGAATGTATTATCCTTAGATTCTTGGTTCTAAAGAATGTATTATCTTAAGATTCTTATTACTATTCTTAAAATTGCTCTAAAACTTGCTGAGGTAATCAGTTTTAAATTCTGTAAAAACAGATAACAAAACCCTCTTAATCCTAAAGGTGGTTTTAAAGTTCATGCATTTATACGTGTATGCAAATTGGCTATTAAACTGGGAAAATTTTATTCTAAGTAACCAAATCTTAATGAGCTAAAGCAAACCTGCTTTATGAAATATATTAATTCAAGGACTAAGCAATTTCTGAAAAGACTGATTTACTGTGCTGCTTAGTATTTCCTCAAAGTAGAATACAAGCAACGGTAGCAGAGGGAGGAAGTAACTCACACCAGGAAGAACAAACAGCTGCTGGAATACGCTTGTGGTTTAGAGCTTCTTTTAAAAATCCTGTCAGCTGCAAAAGAAAGGAAGGCCTAATATTTTCCACGATATCAGTAACATCTTTATGAAGATGCTCCTTTTGAATGTGGTACAGAAAGTTGGAAAACACTTAGGCATAGTATCTGGCATAGTGCCCCTTAGGGAGCACTTCATATACAGACGGTCCGGGGCTTAGGATGGTTTGACTCAGAATTTTTTGACTTTATGATGGTTCCAAAGGCAATGCACATTCAGGAGAAACTGAACTTTTAGTTCCCATACAACTATCTTGTTTTTCACATTCAGGACATTGTTCCCATAAATTACATGAGTTATTCAACCGTTTGTAATAAAACAGGATTTGTATTAGATGATTTTGCCCAAATGGAGGTTAATGTAAGTGTTCTGAGTACGTTAAGGTAGGCTAGTCTAAGCTCTGATGCTCAGTAGGTTAGGGTGTATTAAAGGCATTTTGACTTACAGTATCCTCCCAATAAACCCATTGTAAGTCAAGAAGCACCTGTAGAGATCTACCTTTACCAATTTCAACTGTAACAAATTTAATGTTCCTGTATTGCTTTTAAATCGGAGAGCAGCAGCAGGTCTGAAATAAATACTGCAGTTAGCTTTGTGTTCTTCACTATTTATTGAACAGTTCAGAGGGCAAGGAAGCAAAGAGAAGTGCTCTGAGTGTGTCTTCGCTTGCCAGCTCCTGAATTGTTAACAGTTCTATAATGGCCTTCCTGTACTTTTCTCTCATTTTTTCTGTTCTCTTCCCTTTTTTTGACCCTGTCTCAAAAAAATCAAATAAAAATATCCCTTGGGAATATGTAATGTTTGTATATGGAAGCCCTCAATGCCTTTCTTGCTACCTGTAGGGTAAACTCCAAAATCCTTAGCTTAGCATTCAGATTCCTCCATCAAACTGGGTTCCTAGGCCAGCTATTTCAGAGTTAATGTTACTCTTGTTTGGGGGATAGTGTCTCGCTCTGTCACCCAGTCTGGAGTGCAGTAGCACAATCATGGCTCACTGCAACTACCACCTCCCAGGGCCCAAGCATTCCTCTCACTTCACCCTCCTGAGTTGCTGGGACCACAGGCCTGCACCATGCCTGGCTAACTGGTTTTTGTACTTTTTGTAGGTTTTTGCCATGTTGCCCAGTCTAGTGTCCAACTCCTGGGCTCAAGGGATCCCACCCCTTCTTGGCCTCCCAAAGTGCTGGGATTACAGGCGTGAGCCATTGCACCCAGCTGATGTAAATGCTTTGGTTCCACCCCACCACCATGTCTGACTAATTTTTGTATTTTTAGTAGAGACGGGGTTTCAGCATGTTGGCCAGCCTAGTCTCGAACTCATGACCTCAGGTGATCCACCTGCCTCGGCCTCCCAAAATGCTGGGATTACAGACGTGAGCCCAGCCCAGAAAACATTAGTTTTTAAGAGGCAACAGAATGGTAAGCTGAAAGTCCTGGTTATTATTGTCAGGGGCCACAGAGAGATCAAGGCAGATGGGAATCATTTGGATTTGATAAGGGATTACTAGTGGTTTTGAGAAGATTAAGACTAGAGAGGTAAATATTTTTATATTTTGTGGCAAAGGAGATGCAGTCAAAGTAGAGATTGGGAAAAAGGTTGAAAAAGTCTGCAAGGAGAAAAATCATCTTTTGACTGCTTACTGCATGCCAGGTAGAGATCTAAGTAAGCCCAAAACCATAGAGTGATCTTCAGTTTCTTTTATCCCACATGTTCACCCATTATCAAGTCTTGCTGGTTCTAGTATATTCCAGCTCATTGTATTTCTCTTCATCATCTCTGTGGCTAACAGCCTTTTCTAACCTAGATTTAATGTAGTAGTTTCCTAAGAAGTCTCTGTTTCCAATACTGATTTGTTACAATATATTCACCGTACAGCAACTGGAATGACATTTTTAAAAAGTAAATAGGACCACGTCTCTCTCCTACTGACAATGAACTTTCCATGACTTTCCATCACACCTAAGGTCTAAATTCCGTGTAACAGCCTGCAAGGTACAAAGTGAGGCCCTTGAAGTAGCATCTTATAGCTTCTTTGCTCTCTTGGTTTGAGCCACACTTTCTGTTGATTGACTGAAACCCCATGTGTGTTGAGGAGCATCTGTCTATGATGCTTTGTGAGAGTCACATTAGGTTAAAGCTAAGTCAGTGACACATGCGGCTGTTGAAATAATTTTAGTATTTAAGAGAACTACCAAATCCGTAGAGTTTATAGGCAGTTGGCAGAAAATAAAAGTGTTCCTGCACTTGTCCTTGATTTCCCTAATTGTGTAATCTCTTACATCATTATTTTTCCACCTACCGCACCTATATGTTGTGACTGAACAGGGTAAAAAAAGTCTTAATCTCTCTAATGTTAACTCTTGATCAGTTGCTATAGCCATCTATGAGATCGTATCTGGGCTTTGAAAAGAATGTTTAATTGCATTTTATTAGAGTTGTGTGCTATTGATAGAGGATAAGAGAGGGCCAGGTAAGCTTGATGTGTATGTATTGATTGTCTTAACCTCCCTGAGCTTTAGATTTAACTTTTAGTCTTTTTTTGTTGGACAGCTTCACGTTTCTTAGGAATCTCAAATTCTGTATGGTATTTGAGTCTTCACCAAATTAGAAGGAGAAAATCTGTAATGGTCAATGTATATCAGTTAAACTCTTCAGAATATGTGAGATGATAATAATTATCATTTATTGAGTTCTATGGGCCAGGAACTAAATGCTTTACAGTACAGAGATACTATATTAGATTGTCTACTTTTGGGAGAAGGGGCAGGAGAAGGGGAGATTTTCTTATGAGGGAAAAACTCCAAGATTACATCCCTGTTGTCTTTCCTCTGAATAGTTTCTAAGTTATTTGATTAAAAATTATGTTTTAATTAGAATTTGATGGCCTTTTAAAAACTTTTACTGACACTCAACATGTTTGTTTTTGTAGGAGCTGATTAAGGCTTTGGAACAGAAACCAGATGATGCACGATAGTATTGTCAAAGAGCTTATTGTCACATTCTTCTTGGGAGTTACTGTGGTAATTTTTCTTCCAAAGTATATTGTCCCTTTTTAATCAGTTACTTATACATTTTACCCATGACAAATTAGTCAAATAAAATAAAGGTTGTCTTTGAGGATTTTTTAATTGGTCTTTCATACAAGGTAAAGTAGCTCAAGTGTGACAGACATGTTGAGCAACACCTATTTACATTTTATGGATGTCTCATTTTCCTTCATTGGGTGGAGAATGTATATAGATTTCATTCATAGTTATTGGGTAAGCTGATAAAGAATAGTATCATATTTACTATTTGACAGAGTATTAAAATGAAATGCTCTTTATAAAAATGAATTCTTTATAAAAATGAATGTGGCCAGGCACGGTGGCTCATGCCTGTAATCCCAGCACTTTGGGAGGCCAAAGCTGGAGGATTACATGAGCCCAAGAGATCGAGTCCAGCCTGGACAACATAGCAAGACCCTGTCTATATTAAAAAATAATGTATTTCTGTGTTTTGTAACTTTAAAAAGTTATTCTGATGAATAATCTGGATAGGGAAAAACTGAATTTTTTTTTTTTTTTTTTTTTGGTTAGACGGAGTTTCGCTCTTGTTGCCTAGGCTGGAGTGCAGTGGCTTGATCTCAGCTCACTGCAGCCTTCTCCTCCTGGGTTCAAGCAATTCTCCTGCCTCAGCCTCCCAGGTAGCTGGGACTGCAGTCACCTGCCACCATGCCTGGCTAATTTTGTATATTTAGCAGAGACTGGGTTTCACCATGTTGGCCAGGCTGGTCTCAAACTCCTGACCACAGGTGATCCACCCTCCTTGGCCTCCCAAAATACTGGGATTACAGGTGAGAGCCACTGCACCCGGCCAAATTACATAGATTATGCTAATGAGAAAAGGAGATGAATTTTGTGACACAGCTTTATTCATTGACTGAAGAGCTTTAAAAATGAAGCTAAATGTTAAGCCAAAAGGAAGGTACAAGAGTATTTATTTGAATTCTGTCTTGGATTAGCTTTTCCTAATTTAAAACCATTTGGTGTTTCTACAAACTCGAAAACTTAGAAATCTAAAACTGATTCATATTCTTTGTGTATTTGCTAGGATCTGTACATAACTGACGAAAAACTCATCTTTTTCTACATAGTTGCTGTTGCCGATGCAAAAAAGTCTTGCGAACTCAATCTAATTCCACTGCTGTGCTAAGAAAAGGGTATTCAATAGCTACTCTTTTTGTTGAGCTTGGACTGTAAATAGTAGATGTTTAATTTGTTGAATTGAGTTCATTGTAAGCTTTATAAGTAGTAAAATTCTATATTTATACATTTTATAGAAGAGATACGACTCAATTTTAAATACAAAGTTATAGTTCTATTATTTTGTTAACCATAGTATGTGATAGTAGATCTATACTTAACATATTTTAAAATAGTGATGATTGAAATAATGGCAAGGTGTAGATGAAACTGAAGGATTTCACATTCCTTTTTTATCATTTGGAATTTACTGTATTTAACTGACTAGAGAACATCTTATTCTTCAGCCAAGCTGAATAGGCTGCATTGAATGCTATGAAAGCTCTGTATCTGTGTGCTTTATATCCCATCTTGTTTCTAAGTGTAACTTTATTCTTTAAGAAACTTTAATTCCTTTGTATAATTATATTTTGGAATAAGCAAGTATCTACAATTAAAGTGAAATTCCTTCTGAAGCAAGTTCTAAAATTAAATTTTACTGGAAATTGTACTAGATGTTAACAGTATTTAAGAAAGTCTCTTGGCTTACTAACATATACTTAAAATATATTTTTTCTTTCAACAATAGAAAATATTGAGATGTTTTTATTTAGAACTGCCTAAATTCCTTTCTTTTTTTTCTTTTTTCGGGGTCTGGCGGCACAGAGTCCTGCTCTGTCACCCAGGCTTGAGTGCAATGGCACCATCATAGTTCACTGCAGCCTTGAATTCCAGGGCTCAAGCTGTCCTTCTGCCTCTGCCTCCTGAGTAGCTGGGACTACAGGCAGGTGCCACCATACTGAGCTAATTCGTTAAACATTTTCTTTTGTTGAGACGAGATCTTGGTACATTGCCCAGACTGGTCCCTGAACTCCCAGCCTCAAGTGATCTACTGCCTTGGCCTCCCAAAGTGCTGGCATCACGGATATGAACCACTGCACCTGGCCCCTAAGTTCTTTTCTTGAATAATATCTTTCTTTTCTTTTTTTTTTATTTTTTATTTTTTGAGGTGGAGTCTCACCCTGTTGCCCAAGCTGGAGTGCAATGGTGTGATCTTGGCTCACTGCAACTTCCACCTCCCGGGTTCAAGCAATTCTCCTGCCTCAGCCTCCTGAGTAGCTAGGATTTAGGCACGCACTACCATGCCCAGCTAATTTTTTGTATATTTAGTAGAGATGGGGTTTCACATGTGGGCCAGGCTTGTCTCGAACTCTTGACCTCGTGATCCACCTGCCTTGGCCTCCCAAAGTGCTGGGATTACAGGTGTGAGCCACCACACCTGGCCAGGTAATATCTTAATATCATGCCATTGACATTTATCCTCTAATTATTTCAGAGGTGGCCTTCAGGAGACAGCCTCTTTGGTAAAATTGCTATTGAGGATATTTCACTGAAAAACAAATTTATCTTTAAATTTAAATCCAGGAAAAAATTTAAACTTTTAGGCTTCTATTTTTATCAGATGGTAAAAAATTTGTAACTCAGAATATTACCTTTTCCCCTTTTTGTGTGATAGATTGCTTGGTTTTAGTTACTGATTATTTAATAAGTTATTCAAATCTAGGATTTTGATATAATGGTTCTTCTCTAGAATATAGTATGTGTGACAGAGTATATTTAAAATTTTTATTAAGGCCCATGGGGCAGCCCTTGAGGAAACCAGACCTTGGAGATCGCCAGGCAGGATTAGTGGCAGGAATTGAGAGAACAGAGCCTCACAGAGCTCATTGGGGACCGTCCCCCAGGCACAAGAGTGTCTCAAGGAAGCAGTCTTCTCCCACATCCCCCAAAGATAGCTACCAGAGGGTCAGTCTTCTGAGCCCTTCTCAGTGTAGAAAAGACCAGCGTCAAAAGCTTCCCCACTCACCCCGAGATTGCCTTCTATTACAACACGTCATTTGGCCTCACTGAGGCCGAGCAGAGGATGCTGGCCCTCCCAGGATATTTTGGGTTAAATGAAGAGGATGAAACCACAAGTATACTTAGCGTGGAGAATCTGGTGGTCTAGACTGAGAATCAGCCGAGCTTAACACAGCTGGGGTCTGCTACTCGTGTTTTGTAGACTTTTGTGTAACTATTTGTACCGTAGCACAGAATGTGAGGAGGAAGTAACACACACAGAGGAAGATGTGTGTGTATGCATGTGTTTGAATTCACAAGGAAGAAATTATTTATCTTGAGCTTTTCCCTTTGTTATTCAATTTTTATTGATTTATTACTAATAACAATGATAAAATGTAAACAAGAGCAAATGGGGCTTGGTCTGTCATGTGGCTATGAAAGTTAAGATGTGACTTTTGAGTAGGACATGCTCTGAACATTGCATTGGCAGTTTCCAACCTGAAGCAGAAATCTGGAACCTAAACTAAAAAGGGATGGAGCAAAGTTAACTTGGTGTCATAACTCTGAATTGCAATTTATTAAGTTGTAAATACATTAAGAATTTGACTCCTACAATGACAGCAACAAACAGGTTTCATATTTGGCTGATTTAGTTAGTTATGACCATTAGACTGCTGAGCTACTTAAAAATGGTGATACCACAGATATTCAAGAGGAACTTTCAGATTAGAGTCCAGGTGACTTGACAAAATTATATGAATTAATTCTGCTTTAAAAAGATAATGTAAGAAGCTAGTAGTTCAGGTAGTGAGTCAAATGAAGAGCCATCTGTTCTGAGCAAATAAATAGTAACTGTTTTGGAAAGGACAGTATTGTCTTCTGAGGAAATGGGCAGTAGGTACTGACCATGCCACTACCTGGGACCAGGATGCTGATTACATGTTCCTGAACCAAACTGGCAGCAGAGACCTCAGCAGGGGAACTGGTGCATGGATGTTGTTCTTAAACATAACTTGATTATATTGTTCAGAAAGAAAATGCATTAATTAACTTTAGGTATATATAAAGCAGGTAGAACAGTTTACAATTTTACAGTTTAAGCTTTTTTTTCTGATACGGTCTCTGTTGCCAGGCTGGAGTGCAATGGCGCAATTTCAGCTCACTGCAACCTCCACCTCCTGGTTTCAAGCAATTCTTCTTCCTTGGCCTCCCAAGTAACTGGGACTACAGGCACATGCCACCATGCCCGGCTAATTTTTGTATTTTTAGTAGAGACGGGGTTTCACCATATTGACCAAGATAGTCTCAAGCTCCTAACCTTGTGATCCACCTGCCTTGGCCTCCCAAAGTGTAGGGATTGCAGGTGTCAGCTATAGCGCCCGGCAAAGCTTTTTAAATTAGAAGTATGAGTTAAAGAAGGAAATAGAGGAAATAAGCCTTTGTAGAAATTTAGAATCCCTTTTGTTTGCGTTTTCAGTCTTCTACACTTTACAGACTCCCCTCCGCCCCCGCAACAGAGTCTAGCTCTGTCATCCATGCTGGAGTGCAGTGGCGCGATCTTGGCTCACTGCAACCTCTGCCTCCCGGGTTCAAGTGATTCTCCTGTCTCAGCCTCCCAAGTAGCTGGGATTACATGCGCCCACCATCATGCCCTGCTAATTTTTGTATTTTTAGAAGAGACAGGGTTTCACTGTGTTGGCCAGGCTGGTCTCGAAATCCTGACCTTGTGATCCCCCCACCTTGGCCTCCCAAAATACTGGGATTACAAGCATGCCTCACCATGCCTGGCCACAGACAAGACATTTGAGGTTCAGGGAGAGTAACAGGATTGGCTAGGACATGCATGGATAATTATTCTAAATATCATGCTCTTTCTACTGCCATCACAAACTTTACAAGTCTTTTTTTTTTTTTTTTTTGAGACAGGGTCTCACTCTGTCACTCAAGCTGGAATGCAGTGGCGCAATCTTGGCTCACTGCAACCTCTGCCTTCTGGGTTCAAGCAACTCTCGTGCCTCAGCCTCCTGAGTAGCTGGAATTACAGGTGCCCGCCACCACGTCCGACTAATTTTTGTATTTTTAGTAGAGATGGAGTTCGGCCATGTTGGCCAGGCTGGTCTTGAACTCCTGACCTCAGTTGATCTGCCTGCCTTGGCCTCCCAAAGTGCTGGGATTACAGGTGTGAGTCACCACGCCCGGCCTACAAATCTTCTGTAATAGCAGAAACATCAGGAGAAAGCTGGCCCGTTTTTTTTTTTTAATAAGAAGGTATGAAGAGACACCTCTATTAGTTTTTCCCAATGGAAGGAAGCTTCCTGCTGCTTGATGAAATGTTAGGACTGGTCATGCAACTTGCTTTGTTTGGCAGTAGGGGCTAAATAAAAGAACCTAAAGGTCTTGTTCTTTACCAGAAGTCTGTCATTAGTTATATGGGCAGTCTGCAATCTCACATACTTCCCTTCAACCCTTGACGCTAATGACGTATCTGTATCCCTTGAGTAGCTGCGCTTTCCTTCTTTTTCATGGTGACCTCTCTAACTGCCACACCCAGCCTGCCTTTTAGATTATGTTTTCTTTCTTCCTTTTAGAGTTTATCAGGATGTCAGCCTGCCGGTGATGTTTCAGGGACCACTGGAGAGAGTGAAATTAGATGGTAGAAACATCACAAATGCAAATATTGCAATTTAAAATTTTTCTCTCATATTTGTTGCATTGCCACTTCATTTGTGTCATTTTTATTGAAAATCAAAATATAGCTCCTTTTGGCAATGTTTTAATTACCTTTTAGGAATAGGAGGGGTAGATTACTCAGAGCTCTCTGACAGCTGGTATTTGCTGATGCCAGGAAGAGGAAACCAGACTTTTTAATCTTCATTTTCTTTGTTTATTATACCAGAAAGCTTTGTTCTTTTTCCAAGTTCACAGGCCTGCATGCCAACCTTTGAGGACAAAGGGTACATGCTCGGTTGTTTTGATTTCACAGTGATGTGCCCTATAGTGTCAGACCAAAACAGATATGAGAAGGGTGGAAAGTAGAGGAAAACACTATGAACAGAAAGATTTTCTGTTAAATTATTTTCTTCTCCATTATCACACATCTAAATTAATATTGCAGCGAGCTAATACCAGCATCTAACATGTTCACTATCTACCTAGCCCACTTTTCTGAAGCTCTAACTAAAATCTCTGGGCTGGGCGCGGTGGCTTACGCCTGTAATCCCAGCACTTTGGGAGGCCGAGGCAGGCGGATCACCGGAGTTCAGGAGTTCGAGACCAGCCTGGCCAACATGGTGAAACCTGGCTTCCACTAAACATACAAAAATCAGCCAGGCTTGGTGGCTGTCGCCTGTAATCCCAACTACTTGGGAGGATGAGGCAGGAGAATTGCTTGAACCTGGGAGGTGGAGGTTGCAGTGAGCCAAAATTGTGCTACTTTACTCCAGTCTGGGTGACAGAGCAAGATTGTCTCAAAAAATAAATAAATAAAATAAAATCTCTGTATTTCAAAGTTAAGCTAATTTGGTCTCTGCCTCTGAGAAAAAGGAAGATGCCTCAAGCATTGTCTTTGGTGGACATGTGGGAAACTTCATTAGAAATAATCTAATCTTCACCATTGTGTCCCTGGGTCCTAGCCCTTGTGGCTGCCGTAGAGTAGGAGCTCAATCAAATTTGTTCAATAAATGACCAGCTATTCAAAAGCTTTCCAGAAACGGGAACACAAACTTCCACAAGAAACAAGGCATGCTGGCATTAGATTGATCATCAGCTGCACTAAAAATGGTGGAATAATAGCTTGAAAGTTCAGGGGGAAAATGATTTTCAACTTGAGACACCTCTACCCAGTCAAATTACTTGAGAGGGCAAAATAAAGACATTGTTACACATGCAAAGACTCAGAAAGCTTACCTGCCAGGCACCTTTTCATGAGGAGTTATTAGAGCATGTACTCCATCAGTAAAACAGCAGAGTATCCTGAGGAAGCCATGGGATTCAGGCAGCTGCAGATGTGACCCAGAATGTCAGTTTTGTGGTTGACTAAGCCACAAGTTCATATTTGAGCAAGAATGGAGGATCCAGGAAACAAAGGTATTTCATGGAACATACAGTTGGAAGAACTTGAAGATATACTTCAGGCAAAGAAAATGAAAATAAGAAAAGCACCTAGAAATTTTATTTTCTGAAAGACTCTACAAGAAAATCATAATTCAGGCCGGGCGCGGTGGCTCAAGCCTGTAATCCCAGCACTTTGGGAGGCCGAGGCGGGTGGATCACGAGGTCAGGAGATCGAGACTATCCTGGCTAACATGGTGAAACCCCGTCTCTACTAAAAATACAAAAAAACTAGCCGGGCGTGGTGGCGGGCGCCTGTAGTCTCAGCTACTTGGGAGGCTGAGGCGGGAGAATGGCGTGAACCCGGGAGGCGGAGCTTGCAGTGAGGAGATCACGCCACTGCACTCCAGCCTGGGAGACACAGCGAGACTCCGTCTCAAAAAAAAAAAAAAAAAAAAAAAAAGAATCATAATTCAAATATGAATTAAACTGAGTCATCAGTGGGCTTTCAAAAGAAAAATATTCCAAGAAAATAGAATGGGTAAGATGGCACAGATTTCTTTCAACAACAAAGTACTAGGCAAAGCGACAACAACAAAGTAACCATGATTTTGAGAAACTGAGCAGCACAGGGTTGAGACATTGTGATTACACGGAGGAAAATCAATCACAGCATACTACTTGGCTCTGCTGTGGACCAACATTTTCATAATGTTAACGCTGCTTATTGGTTATTGTCTATTAGAACCAACTTATAGAAGACTTAGGCCGGGTGTGGTGGCTTATGCCTGTAATCCCAGCACTTTGGGAGGCCGAGGCAGGCAGATATCGAGACCATCCTGGTCAACATGGTGAAACCCCATCTCTATTAGAAATACAAAAATTATCTGGGCATGGTGGTGTGCGCCTATAGTCCCAGCTACACAGGAGGCTGAGACGGGAGAATCGCTTGTACCCCAGAGGCAGAGGTTGCAGTGAGCTGAGACAGTGCCACTGCACTCCAGCCTGGCAACAGAGCGAGACTCCATCTCAAAAAAAAAAAAAAAAGACTTAGTTACAGACGGGAATATAAATGTTATCAGTCGTGGAAATCTAAGAGTACAGCTTTGAAAAGTTTGGAGGTACAGAGGTTTGAGGCTGCAATGAGCTATGATTGCACCAGAGGTAATCCAGCCTGGGCAACAGAGGGAGGCCTCATTTCTAAAGAAATATGGAGGTAGAAGCAGAGGTGGGGAGTTCAAGGGAAGCAGGGAGTTTCTCCTATCATGAAATGGAGAACCAAGAGGTGCTGTCTATATTTAATAGAACTAAAAAAAAAACAAAAGTTTAAGGATATTAAAGTTAACTAAAGTGAACAATAGACTAAAAAATTGTGGGTGTTAACTACCATGTGCACCTTTTAGGGAGGTGAATTGCTTCGACTCTTTTTATTAGTCCTTTGCAGGAGTCAATGTCACAAAATAGCAGCTTAATCCTATTCATACAGCTGAAGATCAGGAGACTTTTGAAAAACCACAAAGGTCAAAGTAAGGCTCTTTGGCGGGACTGAGGGCTGGGGAGATAAAAAGCAAGGAACAATTGCTTTTTGTTGTAGGGCTTCCTCTATTTTTTTTTTTGGTAGATCAGGAGAATTTAAAACCACAAAGGTCAAAGTGGTTGCCCTTTGGAAGTGGGACTGAGGCTGGGGAGATAAAAAGCAAGGAACAATTGCTTTTTGTTGTAGGGCTTCCTCTATTTTTTTTTTTGGTTTTTTTTTTTTTTTTTCCTTTGACAAAACAAAAACCAGGCCGGGCGCGGTGGCTCAAGCCTGTAATCCCAGCACTTTGGGAGGCCGAGACGGGCGGATCACGAGGTCAGGAGATCGAGACCATCCTGGCCGACACGGTGAAACCCCGTCTCTACTAAAAAATACAGAAAACTAGCCGGGCGAGGTGGCGGGCGCCTGTAGTCCCAGCTACTCGGGAGACTGAGGCAGGAGAATGGCGTGAACCCGGGAGGCGGAGCCTGCAGTGAGCTGAGATCCGGCCACTGCATTCCAGCCTGGGCGGCAGAGCGAGACTCCGTCTCAAAAAAAAAAAAAAAAAAAAAAAAAAAAAAAAAACAAAAACCAAACATAACAATCCTGGTGAGGGTCACAGATCATCTATTTTAATGCCTGGAAATATATTCAGTGAGTCATCTTGTAGCTCTTAAACCAAAGTTAAAAAGTATAAGAAAGTCTATAACTGTAGACTACAAAGCAGTTAATACAGAATGAAAACTCCCAGTCATCTCAGGAGAAGTGGTGTTTTATTTCTGGTTGCTGCCAGAAATATTTCTGTATATATCCAGAAGCTCTCCTGGCTGGGTATCCACAGCTTGGCAACAGCTGCATAAAAAGGGGGCCAGACCTCTCACCATCCCTTCTCCCCTACCCTCACCAGTCTATTCTTACTGAGTTACAGGTTGAATTGCATCCCCTGCAAAATACATACTGGAGTCCTAATGTGCAGTACCTCAGAATGTGATCTTATTTGGAAATAGGGTTGTTGCAGATGTAATTAGTTAAGATGAGGCCACACTGGGTTAGGGTGGTCCCTCAATCTGATATGACTGGTGTCCTTATACGAGGGGAAATTTACATTCAGAGACGGCACATAAAGGAAAGGCATTGTGAGGGAGAAGAAGGCCATCTACAAGTCAAGTATAGAAGCCTGGAACAGATCTTTTCCTTCCAGCCCTCAGAAGAAACAACACTGTCAACACCTTTATTTTGGACCTCTAGCCTCCAGAAGTATGAGATAATAAATTTGTTTAAACCATTCATTTAGCTTGTGGGACTTTGTTACAGCAGCCCTGGCAAACTAATACACTGATGGAACAAGGGAAAGAGTCCCTTTCATGACTGCCAACATTGGGTGGGAAAGAAAAGCCTTAGGCACCTTTGTCATTTTCTCCCCTGATGCTGTTACAAATTTAATCTGATAAAAATCTGTGTCTGTTGCTCAGTTCTCAAGAGCAGCATTCAGAGTACAGGTATGGGTATGGGTAGTACTGTTTTTTGTTTGTTTGTTTTTTGAGACGGAGTTTCGCTCTGTCGCCCAGGCTGGAGTGCAGTGGCACGATCTCAGTTCACTGCAAGCTCCGCCTCCCAGGTTCAAATGATTCTCGTGCCTCAGCCTCCCAAGTAGTTGGGGTTACAGGTGCCAGCCACCACGTCTGGCTAATTTTTGTATTTTTAGTAGAGACAGGGTTTCACCATCTAGGCCATGGCTGGTCACGAACTCCTGACCTCAGGGGATCTGCCTACCTCGGCCTCCCAAAGTGCTGGGATTAGAGGCGTGAGCCACCGGCCTGGTCTTGTTTGTTTTTAATTGAAACTAGTCTTTGTATAGAGTACAAAGAAAGTGCAGATGTTGCAAATGTTGATTTGTAGCATTTCCCTTCTCTTATCACCACACTACAGAATCGTTGTACATTAACTCTGACATTGTGGAAGGAAGGCAATTGGAGCTGGCCAGAGCAAAGTCATTTTGTTCCTGAATGGCATTTTACAACTGCCGAACTGTAGAATGTACTTGCTGATGTTGCAGACAAAATTGCTGCCACTTATGAAAAGGACTTTGCTGAGGACAGAACTTTTCTCAAATCCCTTCATCGAGGACTTTTGCCTAGAAACCAATGAACTGTCATGATAATGCTTTATCTTCAAAATGGTTATGAAAGTTATGAACTAGTGAGAACTGACTTCTTCCTTTAAAAACCCTACCCAAAAATAGTTGGTCAAGACACAATTCAGATGCTTCCGGAATCTGTGTTCCTTGAACTGCAATTCTCAGACTGCCAATAAACTTATTTACTTGGATGTCAGTCTCTGTGACTCTGGTTGACACGTTATAATGAACATGTTCAGCGCTTACCAGTAAAGTGTAACCAGATATTGTTCACAATAATCCTATGAGGTAGGTTCTATACTTTTATATAGAGGGATTTACTCTGCTATATTAGTTTCCTAAGGCTTCTGTAACAAACTATGACAACCTAAATGGCTAAAACGACATGAATTTATTACCTTACAGTTCTGGAGGTCAGAAATACAGCTCACTGGGTTAAAATCAAGGCTTCAGCATGCATGGTGGTGCTTCCCTGGAGTCCCAGCCACTCAGGAAGCTGAGGTGGACGGATCGCTTGAGCCCAGGAGCTCAAAACCAGTCCTGGCAACATAACAAGACCCTGTTTCAAAAAAAAAAAAAAAAAAAAAAAAAAAAAATCAAGGTGTCAGCTGGACTGTTACTTCTGGAAGCTCTGGGGAACAATTTTTTTTTTCCTTCTCCTTTTCTAGCTTTTTTTTTTTTTTTTTTTTTGGCAGCAGGGTCTCGCTCTGTCACTAAAGCTGGACTGCAGTGGTGGGATCATGGGCCCTCTCCAGCTCTAGTGATCCTCCTGCCCCAGACCCCCGAACAGCTGGGACCACAGCACCCGCCGCCATGTCTAGCTAATTTTTCGTAGAGACGAGGGTATCACTATGTTACCCAGGCTGATCTCGAACTCCTGGGCTCGAGGGTTCCTCTCCCGCCTCTGCCTCCCAAAGCACTGGGATTGCAAACATGAGACACTGTGCCTGCTCCTCTTCCAGCTTCTTGAGGCCAGCTGCATTCTTTGGCTGTTGCCCCTTCCTCCACCTTCAAATAGCTTTCTGATTCTGACCTTTGCGGGCCCCCTTCCACTTTAGAGAGCCCTTGTAATTACACTGGGCCCAACCACATACTCCAAGATCATCTCCTTATTTTAAAGTCAGCTGATTAGCAACCTTAATTCTATCTGCAATCCTAATCCCCTTTGCCAAGCAAGAGAACAAACGCACAGGTTCCAGGGATTGGATGTGGGCATCCTGAGGCGAGGCATTATCCTGCCTTCCACAATTGCCCATGGTCACACAGCTAGTAAGTGCTAGCTAGCATTGAGTGCTGTGCCCATGAAATTTATCTACATAGGCTTTCACTTAACCTGCAGACAGAACTCAGTTAGTGGGAGATACTTTCCCTCAATATTATTAGCATTGTTCCACTGCAACGTGGAACGACAGCTTTAAAACGTGCTCTTCGTAGGCCCGGCTACTCCAAGAACAGCGCCTCCCGCCAGACCCAGGCGGCTTCCTTCACCCGCAACCCGAGAGACGACCCGCAGGGCCCGCCCCGCGGAAGCCGCTGGTTGCCAGGCCAAGGAGTGGACGAGGGTTGCCGAGGAAGCGGGTGAGTGGTCCCCGCCCTGGAGGGCCGCCTCTGGAAAGAGGATCGCGGCGCGTGGTGGCTGCGCGAAGCCTAGTGGGAGCGACGGGGAGCGAGGGGGAGACGCGCCCCAGGCGCGCGGCGGCTCCCCTCATTTCCGCCTCGCAGTCTGGGTCCCTCGCCGCCTTGGGCTCTGGGCGCGGGGCGCCGTGGAGGCCAGCAGGGTGGAGCGGCTTTTCCAGGAGAAAGGGCCCTCACGGGTGAGCGGGGCGACTGGGCTCCGCAGTGGTGCAGTTGCCGCGCGGGCGCCTGTCCCGACCCAACGGGTTCTCGCTCGCTGTCCGGAAAGAACCAATGAAAAACGCTGTTGCAGCAAAAAAGAGGTTAATAAGCGCAGGGCTGGCCAAACCAGAACAGGGTCTCAGACCTGTCTCCCTGAGAATTCGGGGTTGAGGGTTTTAAACAGTATTTTGGCGGCAGGGGGCTGGGAAACTAAAACAATTGACCGGCTGGGGATGAAATCACAGGAGCGTCTGAAACTCTGAGCGGCTTCGTTGGTTCCCAGGAGGGGGTGGGGTCAGTTTCCCTTGTCTTGAAGTTAACACGAAATCCCTCGTAGTTATCCTAGCCTCTATGCTAGAATAAGAAAACGACAACACAAAATCTTAGCCCGTGAGGTTAGAAGCAAGATGAGTCAGTCGTGTTAGATTTCTCTCATTATTTATATATCTGTAAAGGCGGTTTCAGGGCACTGTCTGAATTTAGCCCATGTCTCACCTGTGATCCCTCTTCTGGGTATTTGCAAATCACTTTATTAGGTTTTTAAAATTATCGCAGGCATGCGAAGGGGCCGATATACTTTTGCCATGTTCAGAGTGTATTCAGGTCTTGTAATGATCATACGGGTGTAATATTGAGTAAGAGGCAAATGTGGGCAGAAAAGATCAAATGTGGTTTTCAGCTAAGAAGCCTGGTTGCTCTTATTTTTCAGTTACTCGCCATTGCATAGAATAAAGCCCCGAAGAAACGAAGAATAAGAACATGGGAAAACTTGGCTTCCATGTTAAACCATGTAAATACCAGGTGTTAGAATAGTGGTAAAGGACTTGTTTCTTTCACATCCATGTACTCTCAAAGACCTCATCAGTCTTGGAAAACCATTGTTTCGAAGACAATGTGTATGATTGATTTGGTTATATGAAGAAATTATTTCTAGGATTTCCTTGTAATTCTGTGATAAGCAGGAATACAAACTGGAATTTTACAGGTCACTATAGTAGAGGTTTTAGTTTGATTTTTTGTTTTGCCTGTCATGCTCTCTCTTCCTTATAATTCTTTGTGGTATGATTGAAAAATGAACACTAGGGCTGGATGTGGTGGCTCACGCCTGTAATCCCAGAACTTTGGGAGGCCGAGGTGGGCGGATCACCTGAGGTCGGGAGTTTGAGACCAGCCTGACCAACATGAACAAACCTCATCTCTACTAAAAATACAAAATTAGCCTGGTGTGGTGGCACATGCCTGTAATCTCAGCTACTCGGGAGGCTGAGGCAGGAGAATCGCTCGAACCTGGGAGGTAGAGGTTGCGGTGAGCCGAGATCGCGCCATTGCACTCCAGCCCGGGCAACAGGAGCGAAACTCCGTCTCAAAATAAAAAACAAAAAACAAACACTATAAGCTTTTTGAAAAATCAAGTAAATTCATTCCAGTGTTTTTCCTGCAATGAAAAAGAATGCATCGCTTTTCTAAGGTTTTAATAATCATAATAGCTGCCAGTTATTCAGGACCTTCTATGTACCTGGCAAAGTGTTAGGAACGTTTTATCCATTTTCTCTTATGTGCTAAGCAGTCCTACTAGCTGCTTCATCCTGGAAATATAGATGGGAGACTGAAGTCAAGGACTACAACTGTGTGTTTAACATCTCTCTTGACTCGCAGTAACCTCCAGTTCGGCACGTCCAAAATGAAACACATGTCTCTCTTCTGCCAATATGTTTTGCCCCACCCCTGCAACACTCCCACTGCCAGAAAAATCACACGAACAAAAACCTCACACACAACCATTGTGCCTTTCCTCTCTCAGGGAGTGCCAGAAACCATCTGGTTCATGCCAGAAACCTGGGAGTCAACCTTGCCCTCTTCTCTGCTTGCCCCCCCATAAATCTGCCAGCACAAATCCTGTCAACTGTTCTTACATCTTTCCTTCCCATTTTTTCTGGCCCCATTGCCTCCACTGTATTCCATTTCATTATTTTCCTGCCTTTTCTGTTGTTAGAGCCTCCTAACTGGCCTGTGTCTCTGAGCTGGCGGTCCTGCCCCTCCTCCACTGGTCCATTTAA
This sequence comes from Papio anubis, assembly GCF_008728515.1. NCBI lineage: Eukaryota > Metazoa > Chordata > Mammalia > Primates > Cercopithecidae > Papio > Papio anubis. Next base: position 30,805,046 of record NC_044990.1, on the reverse strand, counting down.
TCTGCAATCTGAGTGAATGTTTTTTCTAATATGCAAATATGATGATATTGCGTTCTTGGTTAAAATGCTTCAGCAGCCTGTTACATTCTTCTTTCAATTTCTTGAACTGAATGTAATTTCTTTAGCTCTTAAATATGCAATTTCCTCTTCCATGATTACTGTTTTCCTCCTCTTTGTCTAGTCAAGTTTCATTCATCCTTCAGGCTTCAGCTTAAATAGCCTACATTTGTTGAGATTTATGGTTATCTCTGATGGGATGTCCATGATGGCAGGGATTATGAGAGATTTGTTCAGATCATAACATCTGACTCAGTTGGTGCTCAGTGTCTACCTGTTGAATGTAGTATAGGGGAGGAAAAACATTTTTTTCTCTACCCTCTTAGGTTCAGTAGCTGGGCCCTGCAAAATAAACTGATGAAAGATAGATTAACAGGAAAAAAGGTTTATGCATAAATGTAAAGAAGTGGTTAGACCAGGGGGCCCACGTGCCATTTTAACAAAGAGTGATAAATTGTAGAGAAGTAACTAGACAAAAGTAGGGGAATTCTTCCTGGGTAAGTTGTAGGAAGGTAAATATATGGGGGAAGCTAACAGAAGATAAGGGTTATTCAGTAAGGTTTGTTATGTGGACTCAAGTTGGCGCCTTCCCCATTGGTAAGAGTTGCTCTCTTCCTGGTACTGGAAAGGAAGACACATTTACAAAAGGATGTTTATTACCTGTACACAGGAAAATTTATGCCCTGCATTTATACAAAAAAGGGAGGGCAAAGAGCAAATTGGTTTCAGCTCAAAACAATTCTTATGTGAAAGTGGCATATTTTGGGGTATCATACACTGATCCCCTTCAAAAGGAATAAGTTGCTTTTCTCTTATCATGGTTATGAGAGCTACTTTGAATTAACTTCTGCTTTTTGAAAGTACATTTAATTCTCAAATGTTTCTGCTTTTGAATGCAGTTTGGGAGAGCCCATGGTGACTGCGTGAGTGGAGCCCAGCTGTGTGGATGCCCCAGCATGGATGACTACATGGTCCTGAGAATGATTGGGGAGGGCTCCTTCGGCAGAGCTCTTTTGGTTCGGCATGAAAGCAGTAATCAGATGTTTGCCATGAAAGAAATAAGGCTTCCCAAGGTCACTACTAAAGAAATTAGCTCACTTTGAAAGTATACATGTAATTTATATAAAAGAATAAGTTTTTGGCCAGGCATGGTGGCTCACACCTGTAATCCCAGCACTTTGGGAGGCAGAGGCGGGTAGATCACCTGAGGTCAGGAGTTTGAGACCAGCCTGAGGTCAGGAGTTTGAGGCCAGCCTGGCCAACATGGGGAAAACGCGTCTCTACTAAAAATAATTTTTAAAAATTAGCCAGGTGTGGTGGTGTGCACCTGTAGTCCCAGCTATTCGGGAGACTGAGGCAGGAGAATCACCCGAACCTGGGAGGCAGAGGTTGTCGTAAGCTGAGATCGTGCCACCGCACTCCAACCTTGGTGACAAAATAAGACTCTGTCTCAAAAAGTAAATAAATAAATAATAAGTTTTTTAGTTTTAACATGGAATTTCTCCTTCATGCAAAAGATAGAATTGGTTTATTTGTTAGCTTTACAAGGGCTCAATACATTATATGTGGTTCTTAGGATACTGTAATGAACAATGGGAGAAAAACAGTGAAAGTTTTGGAGGTGATTACTGCTAATTTTATTTCAGCAAATAATTGGTAATAACTTCCACTTTTGTATACCTAATGGTGTAGGAAATCGTTGCCAAAGCAACTCAGGTGCGATATTAATGAAAAAGGATCATAAAAATACAATGAAGAACAAATGCTAACCTTTGTTACCAGTAAACCTACTCTGTGGATCAGTTTATAGGTTTTATTTCCTTGTAGACCATTACTATGTATCATAGTTGTCCTATGAAAGAATTCATTACATGAAGACTATGTCATAATATTTTGGATCAATTTTTTAAAAACACAGTCTAGTAAAGGTCTCAGAGTGCTAGGTTTTTTTCCCCACTGTATTCTTGACTTCATTCAGTGATTTTCAAACTTGAGTGAGCATCATAATCAGCTGGAGGGCTTGTTAAACCATGGATTGCTATGCTCCACCCCCAGGCTTCCGACTGAGTAGGGCCAGGTGGGCTTGTGAATTTGCATTTTTAATAAGTTCCCAGTTGGTGCTGATGCTGCTGGTCTGAGAACCCTTGTGTTATTACACAATGGCGATTTCTTTTCTTTCTTTTTTTAAATTTATAGATGGAGTCTTGCTCTATTGCCCAGGCTGGAGTGTAGTGGCACAACCATAGCTCATTGCAGCTCAAACTCCTGGGCTCAAGCAATCTTCCCACCTCAGCCTCCCCAGTGGCTGGGACTATAGGTGCAGTATACACTATAGGGGTGGTATAGTCCCAGCCACTGGGGAGGGTAGCCACCACACCCAACTAACAACGGCAATGAAAAAAGAAAATAAAAGTACAATGAAGGGGTCAGCTCAAGCATGAAAATATAGCCAGAGTTGGAAAATCACCATGCATTTTCTCTTGTCATTTGACAAATTTAAGTTGAGCCAAAGTGTAGTGTTATAAAACTGCATCTAGCATTGAAGTATCACGTAAACTATATTATTGTAAAGTTATCTATTTTAAATGCAGTATTAAATTTATGCTTATTTAAAATTTTTTTTAGTCTTTCTCTAATACACAGAATTCTAGGAAGGAGGCTGTTCTTTTAGCCAAAATGAAACACCCCAATATTGTTGCCTTCAAAGAATCATTTGAAGGTAAATGCAAATTCCCCCAGATATGTGCATTTCTGAATTTGATTTATAGCCACTACAACTTTTCTAAAGAGCTTGTATCTGTTTTAGCTGAAGGACACTTGTATATTGTGATGGAATACTGTGATGGAGGGGATCTAATGCAAAAGATTAAACAGCAAAAAGGAAAGTTATTTCCTGAAGACATGGTAAGAGATTGACTTACATAGCTTCTCTCAAGGTTTAGAAGCCACTTTTCTCATAAACTTTGTATAAGTTAAAACAAAAGCATTGATATCTGTAATTACCTGAGAAGGTAAATAGAAATGACTGATTTCTGTATTGGTGTTACCACTTAGTGTCCCCAGGAGATGGCTGCCTGAAATGGTTTTAGGAAGTAAAATCTATATAAATTATTAAGAAATAAAACTTTCATGTTTAGAATAATTTCAAGATTGTATCACCAAATTTTGCACTAGATATTTAAAATCTTGATTTCTTTTTCTTTTTCTTTTTTTTTTTTTTGAGACAGAGTCTTGCTCTGTCGCCCAGGCTGGAGTGCAGTGGCCTGATCTCGGCTCACTGCAAGCTCATCCTCCCGGGTTCATGCCATTCTCCTGCTTCAGTCTCCTGAGTAGCTGGGACTACAGGCGCCCGCCACCATGCCTGGCTAATTTTTTGTATATTTAGAAGAGACGGGGTTTCACCGTGTCAGCCAGGATGGTCTTAATCTCCTGATCTCATGATCCACCCGCCTCATCCTCCCAAAATGCAGGGATTACAGGCGGGAGCTACCACGCCCGGCCTAAAATCTTGATTTTTATCGTACTGAAATTTTTAGAAGACAGGTCTATTTTATTTTGTATTACTAAAACATCAGAAGAATGAAGCTTGCCACTTCTGTTTCTTGGGAGTACCTATTCTCAATCTTTTTCCTCCTAAAGCTTGAAGTGGTCCCTTCAGTCTAAGACTTGCTGTCTTTTTAGTGGAAAATTGCATACTAAATATTTTTTAATGAATTGGCTATGGAAAATACTTAAATTGCTCCGATGAGGCTTAGTTTGATTTAGGTTATAGCATGTTATGAAAGTATGTAAATAAATGTAAATAAGTATTATACATTTAGAAATTGTATTGTTAAAAATATGGGTTCTGTAGAAGGAAGTCAACCTTGGCTTCAACTGGAAGAATCTCCATAGCAAAAGTGAAAAAAAAATTAATTTGACATTTAACTGTAGGCCCTCAAGACACCTAGAAATTCTGGGTACTGTTGACCTTGGACTTATAAGCAGGAACTATTGACCTCAAAGGATTATTTATAATATAATGAAATATTTTAATGTTATCATACAGATATTCTGCAAAAGTAAATGAAAATCCAACATAATGATTACACTGGAAAAGCTGTAGTGCATTTCTTATTGGTGAACTACCTTTATATAAGCATTTAAGAATACTTCTATTTGGTTGAATATAAGAAAAATATAAGTGGAAGTTTTACTAAAATAAATTGCTATTTGGATCATGTATAAGATGCTGGAATATGGGAGTCACAACTTTTCTGAATTTCTCCAAGTAACACTGAATCTTAGTTGAACTATGTAATTTTCAGGAGTTCTGTACTCACATTATGTAAAATCTTAGTCGACTAAGGCCTAGAGATGATTCTTTGGAATTTTAGGTTAATATGAGCCAGTTACTGCATTCTTGAAGATTTTGCATACCTTTTTCTTACAGATACTTAATTGGTTTACCCAAATGTGCCTTGGGGTAAATCACATTCACAAGAAACGTGTGCTACACAGAGATATCAAGTCCAAGGTGAGTGGAGTACATTTTGGACTTAAAAACTATTTAATTCAGTAATTTTGCTGTGTTATCCCATGCATTTTGGGACATTTTTGTTTAGGAATATTTGTCAGCTTAATATTTGTTACTGGCCGGGCGCGGTGGCTCAAGCCTGTAATCCCAGCACTTTGGGAGGCCGAGACGGGCGGATCACGAGGTCAGGAGATCGAGACCATCCTGGCTGACCCGGTGAAACCCCGTCTCTACTAAAAAATACAAAAAACTAGCCGGGCGAGGTGGCGGGCGCCTGTAGTCCCAGCTACTCCGGAGGCTGAGGCAGGAGAATGGCGTAAACCCAGGAGGCGGAGCTTGCAGTGAGCTGAGATCCGGCCACTGCACTCCAGCCTGGGCGACAGAGCGAGACTCCGTCTCAAAAAAAAAAAAAAAAAAAAAATTTGTTACTTACTTTTCAAATTAAAATTTCGCCCACCTTTATTAGAATATAATCGACAAAAATTATGTATATTTATGATGTATAACATGATGTTTTATATATATACACACACATTGTAAAATGATTAAATCAAGGTAATTAACGTATCTATCACCTCACATACTTATTATTTCTTTGTGGTGAGGACATTTAAGATCACTCTCAGCACTTTTTAAGTATTCTATGCATTATTAAGTATTAAGTATTCTATGCATTATTATTAACCATAGTCACCATGTTGTACAACAGATCACTGGAACTTACTTGTGCTAACTGAAACTTTGTACCCTTTTACTTAGTATTTATACTAACCAAATAAAGTAATACCTGAGAAAAAGTCATTGAAATCTCTGTAGTAGTACAGTCATGCATCACTTAGTGATAGGGGACAAGTACTCAGAAATGCTTCGTAAGGTGATTTTGTTGTGTGAGCACCGTAGAGTGTACTTACACAAGCCTGGATGGTTTAGCCTGTTACACACCTAGGCTATATAGTGTAGCCTGTTGGTTCTTGGCTAAAAACCTGTGCAGCATGTTACTGTACTGAATTTCTTAGGCAATTGTAATACAATGGTAAGTATTTGTGTATTTAAACGTAGAAAAAGTACAGTAAAAATATAGTATTATAGTCTTCTGGGACCATTGTCATATATGCCATCCGTTGTTGACTGAAATATGGTTATGCAGCACGTGACTGTGTATGTTAATGTGTCCTAGCTCTCTTTTAGTGACCACTTACTAAGTCCATGTGTTCTCAGATGGAAAACGGTCGACACCTGGGCCTGCCATGTGGCATCACCCTGACACAGGTTCTCACTGGGTCGATTGAGTCTGCTGATACAACCTAAAACTTGCTTGTTAGATTTTGAAGCACTCATCCTGAGTTTCCATGCAGGGGAATGTCTAGCTGTCAAGAGGGGATCTTGGTGTTTTGTGTTCCACTCTGGGACTCAGCTGTCAGCATTTCTACCCTTGATCTCCGTCATCAGCAGGCTTTGGAAGACAGCTTATCTGCCTCATGTTCGATGATGGAAGACATAATCTGAGTTCTTCTTTTTAAATGCAGAATATCTTCCTCACTCAAAATGGAAAAGTGAAATTGGGAGACTTTGGATCTGCCCGTCTTCTCTCCAAGTATGTGTGTCTGTTCTACGGTAGTGATAGTAATCAAAACATCCATTTTCAGGAATGTTCTGTAATCATTCTTTGCCTTTTTTTGGTTTTAGTCAGATGGCATTTGCTTGTACCTATGTGGGAACACCTTATTATGTGCCTCCAGAAATTTGGGAAAACCTGCCTTATAACAATAAAAGGTGAGTGCTGCATATTTGATGTAAGGGTGCCCATTTGGTGACAGGCATTTTAGCCTGCAGATGATGCAAGAGTCCGATGTCACTTCAAAACAGATGCATGGATCATATTGGTTTTTAAAAAATATATCTGAAAGCAGTCTGGAATCTATATTTCTAATCTATATTGCTAGGCTGCTAGATAAAAGTAATAGTTTTCCAATTGCTATTAATTATAGCTGAGAGGAGCAAATGCTGAAAGAAAGGCCAGTCATTCTAGGGACGGTATGAATTATATCAGTGGTTCCCAAACTTTGCTGCTCCCGCTTACAAAAGTCCCAAATCCCAGGTTGCATCTACACTAATTAAATCATAATGGCAAAGGGTGAGAAGCAGGCACCAGTAATTTTTCAAGATCATTGGGTGATTCCAATGTACAGCAACATTTGATAATCAATAGATTGTGTCATTGAGTTGGCATGTACAGGGCTAGATTATAAGCACTTGGTTGATAGGTAAATTGATTGAAGGAGGTTAGTGTGAAGGTCTTAATGATTTAAAATGCAGTGTTTTTTTCTGAATATAAGTTATATGTGCCTATTGTGGGGATGGACGTGCAGGGAAGATTGGAAATAGACCTGTAAGAAAGGACACGGAAATCACCCACTCTTCCCAACTGCCAGTAATATTTTAATGTTTTTTTCTTCATTCACTTTTCCCCCTAAAAGTATATATATATATTTTATATATAATTTGCTTTTGTCATTTTATATTATAGTCATTTCCCCACATACTTAAACTCTTCATAAATTTTCTAATGGCTGCATATATTTTACTATATGGCACTTCCAAAATTTACTTAGTAATTCCTCTGTTGTTGGCCTTATATTTCTAGATTTCAGTCTCATAAACAGTGCTGTAATTAACATACCTTTTGTATATAAATTTATCCTTGTTTTATATCACATTCTTGGCATGGATTCCTAGAAGGAGAAACAACACTGTTGTTACTTTATGCTGACTTGCTTTCTGAAAAGCAAATATACTAAATAGGTTTCTTAAAGAGTAGAATGGACTGAATGGGGGCGAAACAGCTCTACAGGGACTTGTTGGGACAATTGAGGAAATTTGGGTATGCAGTAAATATTAAATAATGTTACTGAATTGAGATTAAATTCCTTGGATGTGATAACAGTATTGTGTTTATGAGGGAAAGTGTACGTCTTTGTTCTTAGGAGATACATGCTGATGTGTGTAGGGATGAAGTGTTTGATACCTGCAACCTTTTTTTTTTTTTTCTTTGAGATGGAGTCTCACTCTGTTGCCCAGGCTTGAGTGCAATGACACAATCTTGGCTCACTGCACTCCGCCTCATGGGTTCAAGTGATTCTCCTGCCTCAGCTTCCTGAGTAGCTGGGACTACAGGCACCTGCCGCTACACCCGGCTAATTTTTATATTTTTTAGTAGAGGCAGGGTTTCACCATATTGGCCAGGCTGGTCTCGAACTGCTGACCTTCTGATCTGCCCTCCTCGGCCTCCCAAAGTGCTAGGATTACAGGTGTGAACCACCACGCCCGGCCTGCAACCTTTCTTCGAGAGATTCAGATAGATATAGAGGAGGGAGATTAGCACCCAAACATGGCCAATGAAAATGATTGGGGAACCTAGATAAGGGCATGTGGACATTTGCGACTTTTCTGTAGATTTGAAATTAAAATAGAAAACTAAAAGGGGAAATAGTTGGTAAAAACCATTAATTAAAATAAAAAAATACCATTTAGAAAAGTCTGGAGGAGCTGGGCCTGGTGGTGCGTGCTTATAGTCCCAACTACCTGGGAGGCTGAGGCAGGAGGATTGCTTGAGCCCAGGAGTTCAAGGCAGCAGTACAGTGACATCATGCCTGTGAATAACCACTGCACTCCAGCCTGGGCAACACAGTGAGACCCCATCCCTTAAAAAAAAGAAAACGGTGGCTGGGCGCAGTGGCTCATGCCTGTAATCCCAGCACTTTGGGAGGCTGAGGCCAGCAGATCACGAGGTCAGGAGATCGAGACCATCGTGGCTAACACGGTGAAACCCCGTCTCTACTAAAAAGAATACAGAAAAAAAAAATTAGCCAGGCGTGGTTGCGGGCGCCTGTAGTCCCAGCTACTTGGGAGACTGAGGCAGGAGAGTGACGTGAACCCGGGAGGCAGAACTTGCAGTGAACCGAGATTGCACCACTGCACTCCAGCCAGGGCGACAGAGCAAGACTCCGTCTCAAAAGAAAAAAAAGGAAAGGAAGAATCCTATCCCTTAGAGCCATCCAGCAGACTGTGTGGAAAGTAGAGAGCTGCCCAGCAGGAGATGTGATCAAAGGCTGGGTGCTGTGTCCAGGGTGGTGGGAACAGAAGCCGCACTGGATGCCTTCCAGAGTCCTTCTCCAGCTGTGATCAGCTGAGTCTGTAAATATTCCCTCTCGCCACTGAATTCCCAAATGCTACTGAAGTGATATTTTAACCACCCTGATTTGAAGGGGTGGGGATTAAAGAGCAGAGAGTTTTATTGTGAACATTACTCTTAGGAAGTATCTAGGTGTTAGACCAAAATTATATGTTTTAATACCTGGGAATTACTTGTGATATCTGTTCTTATTAAAGGTAAGAAATTATTTTTTGTTCTAGAAAATACATAACCCACTTGTGATTACATTGCTTCTTTATGCTTTCAGTGACATCTGGTCCTTGGGATGCATTCTGTATGAACTCTGTACCCTTAGGCATCCAGTAAGTATGGCATGCAAAATGGAAAAGGCAGCCTGTCATATCTAGCTGAGTCCTAATAATGTGACAGATTCTAGTTGGCAGTTTGCTTCCCTAGGATGAAGTCATTATAAAAGTTTGTATATGTTTCCAGTGCAGTCATCTGCCCTGAGTTAGTTTTGTAGCATATGCTAATAGGAAATTTCCATTATTTAGTTTTGCTGTGCAATACATAACCTTTCTCTCTCTCTTTTTCTTTCTCTTTTCCTCTTTTCTTTCTTTTTGCTATTCTTAATTTTTTATTTTGATAAATATAAAATTTGCCATTTTATCCATTTTTAAGTATACATTTCATTGTCATTAATTACATTCACAATATTGTGCAACCATCACTACTATCTCTTTGGGGGTTTTGTTTTGTTTTGTTTTGTTTTAGAGACGGAGTCTTGCCCTGTTACCCAGTCTGGAGTGAAGTGGCGTGATCTCAGCTCACTGCAGCCTCCACCTCCTGGGTTCAAGTGATTCTCCTGCCTCAGCCTCCCAAGTAGCTGGGAGTACAGGTGCATACCACCATGCCCAGCTAATTGTGTGTGTGTGTTTTTACTAGAGACATTTTTGTATTTTTTTGTATTTTCCCCATGTTGACCAGGCTGGTCTCAAACTTCTGACCTCAGGTGATCCACTCGCCTCAGCCTCCCAAAGTGCTGGGATTACAGGTGTGAGCCACTACGCCCAGCCACTACTATCTCTTTGTAAAACTTTTGTCATTACCCCAACCAGAAATTCTGTACCCATTAAACAGTTACTCCCCATTTCTTCCCTTTCCCCAGCCCCCCTAGTCTAATTTCTGCCTCATGAATTTGCATATTCTAGATATTTCATACAACTGGAATTATACAACATTTGCCTTTTTGTGTCTGGTTTATTTCACTAGCACAGTGTTTTCAAGGTTTATTCATATTGTAACATCTATCAGGATTCCATTCCTTTTTATGGCTGAATAGTATTCCATTGAGTGTATAGACATGTTTATCCATTCATCTGTTGAGGGACACTTGAGTTGTTTCTGTCTTTTGGCTGTTGTAAATAATGCTGTTATGAACAATGGTGTACAGGTATCTGTTAGAGTCCCTGATTCCAAATTTTGAGGTCTGTATCTAGCAGTGGAACTGCCGGCTCATATGGGAATTGTATTTAGCTTTTTGAGGAAGCACCAAACTTTGCAAGAGTGGCTGCATCATTTTTTTCCTCACAGCTTTTTGCAGTTAGATTTCACTTATATGAGTTTCCTCTCTAACTGACATATCATGAAAACATAGACTTTGCCCTATATGAACCAAAAAAAGGTTAAATAACTTGTCCTGCTTGTTCAGCCATAGTTTATTACATAGAACAACAACTGCAGGGCTAATTCCTATTAGTTCGTAGCTTTGCATAGAAATAAATTCTGTTCTTTGGGCACAGATTGAAAGTTGACTTTTTTGCAGATGTACTTGAGGGCACATAGAGCTCAGAAGAGGGTGAATGGTTGAGAAACAATCGTCATCACTACCAGATGAAAGTAACTCAAACTGAAGATACCTGGTATTAATGAGAGGTTATCTTTGAATATAAGTGGTTTATAATGATAGCTACACAGTTAGAACAACTTGCGGAACCTTTAAAATGCTGATGCCTAGGCCCACAGCACAGTGATTGAAATAAAATCTCTGAAAATGTCCTGGGCATTACTGTTTTTAAAACAGGTGATTACAATGTACAGCCCAAGTTGAGAGCCACCATAGTCTACGAATAAAATTATTTTTAAAATTCCAACATCTTTTAATTCTTTACTTCCTGATTGTATCTTTTTTCATAACTTACATGTACACATTCTTCTTTTTTCTAGCAAGAATGAGTATTAAGGACTATAGTGCCCAGAATATTTGGCACGAGATCTGTCATCCCTTGTCTGCTCGAAGACAAAAGTTGTTCTCAAACCTTTAGGAAATGCAGATAGTGTAATGGTTAAAAAGCCGGAGGCAAAGCAGATTCAGCAGTATTTGTCATTATCAGCATTTGTACTTTGTTACGTGTTGATTTTTCTTTTTCATATATTCACTTGCATTTTTTATTCACAGGACAATATACTTTTTTGAAAATAAACTTCTTTTAAATTTTAAAACAGTTTTAGATTTACAGAAAAATTACAAAGATAGTACAAAAAGCTTCCATATATGCCAAACTGTAATTAACATCTAACATAGCCTTGAGGTGTAGAAACATTTCTTAAGCAAGATTCAGCAAGCAGAAACTATTAAGGAAAAATGATGAATAAATTTGACTATACTAAATTTTAAAGATACCATAAATAAAAACATAATATACAGATCAGCAGAAAACATTTTCAAATGTAACTAGCAGCAAATTAATAAAATATCTTTTTTTTAATTTTTATTTTAAGTTCTGGGGTACATGTTCAGAGTATGCAACTTTATTACATAGGTAAACGTGTGCCATTGGTGATTTGCTGCACCTATCAACCCATCATGTAGGTATTAGGGCAATACACTTTCAAGGTAGAATGCTAACACATTCTTTCGTAAGCATTTCCAAGGCTGACATCTCATGTTAGTTCTGATGTATTTATTATACATTGAAAACTTTAAAAATTTTACTCCAGTCTGTCGTCGTATATCCCACAGTGTTACTCGTCAAATTTTAATAGCTGCTTTAATGATGGGAATGGTTAAAAAGGATTTTGCAGTAGAAGTTTAAAATTGGAAAAGTCTGGCCAGGTGCTGTGGCTCATGCGTGTAATCTCAGCACTTTGGGAAGCCAAAGTGGGAGGATCGTTTGAGCCCAGGAGTTCAAGACCAGCCTGGACAACATAGCAAGACCCTGCCTCTAAAAAAAAAAAAATTTTAAAATTAGCTGGGCATGGTGGCATATGCCTGTAGTCCTAGCTATTTGGGAGGCTGAGGTGGGAGGAGCACTTGAGCCCGGGAGGTCAAGGATGCAGTGAGCTGTGATTGCACCGTTGCACTCAAGCCAAAAAACCACCTGTAGAAAACCAGAAAAGTCTGAAGTGCGTGTTGCTATGGAGCAGGCCTGGCAGTTTCTGGGGAGGGGCAGAGCAAAGGGATATTACACTTATTATAAACCTTTTAGTATCATTTGATGTTTTAAAAAGCCATATGTATATATTACTTTGATTTTCAATATATACTTATAATGTATATCTGCAAAATCATTAGGACTAATAAGGTAGACAAAGCAGGCATTGATGGAAATACTTTTTCTAGATGGCAAAGGTTTTTACCATTCATGCTTGACTTTCTCCTAAACCACCTTAAGATTATATAATGGTATCTTAACGGCACCTCTAGACAGAAAAATGACCAGATAGCAGATATGTTTATAAAATTAAAATAGTCTACATAACTGGTAGTTTCTTACTTCCATTTCTTCCCCTGTATCTGCTTGTAAAGTTCAATTTTTCTTTTCAGTTTCAGGCAAATAGTTGGAAAAATCTTATCCTCAAAGTGTGTCAAGGGTCCATCAGTCCTCTGCCATCTCATTACTCCTACGAACTTCAGTTCCTAATCAAGCAGATGTTTAAAAGGAATCCCTCACATCGCCCCTCGGCTACAACGCTTCTCTCTCAAGGCATCATAGCTCGGCTTGTCCACAAGTGCCTACCCCCCGAGGTATGATCTGTGTTGGATTGGCTGTGAACAGTTTTCAAGTGTATGGTAAAATGGTTTGTTATCTTTTAACATTACATGTTACATATGCTCATCAAAATCCAAATGGTACAGAAGTATATTAAAAATAAAAAATTAAAACCTCCTTTCCTTCCTCTTTTCCCCCCAACAATGCTATTGCCCAAGTATAATCACAGTTTGTATATCCTTCCAGACCTTTTTTAGACATATATAAATGTCTGCATTTGTCTATCTAAATTATATGTACTTTTTTTTTTTGAGATGGAGTCTCGCCCTGTCGCCCAGGCTGGAGTGCAGTGGCGTGATCTTAGCTCACTGCAACGTCCACCACCCTGGTTCAAGCAATTCCCCTGCCTCAGCCTCCCAAGTAGCTGGGATTACAGGCACACACCACCATGTCCGGCTAATTTTTTTGTATTAGTAGAGACAGGGTTTCACCATGTTAGCCAGATTGGTCTCGAACTCCTGACCTCAAGCAATCTGCCCGCCTTGGCCTCCCAAAGTGCTGGGATTACAGGTGTGAGCCACCATGCCCGGCGTATATGTACTTTTTTAAGTGGCACTTTTGTTTTTCAACTTGAAATATTATTGTGCTGAAAATGCTGATGATGAAATGATATCACAGCAGTATCTATAGAAAAATATGTTTTCACATCTTTAAATTCTCAACTTTAAATTTCAGATCATCATGGAATATGGTGAGGAGGTATTAGAAGAAATAAAAAATTTGAAGCATAATACACCAAGAAAAAAAAGTAAGAATTTTGGACAGAGTATATTTTGTGAAGTGCTCTTTTAAAAATATACTATAACAGAAAAGAAATACATAATTTTTAGGTTATTAGAGATGATTATCAGAGATACTCCTCAAATGAACATTTTCTTTTTGTTATTTTAGATGTAATTCTGTACTGAGTACTATCCTTTTTGATCCCTGAAACAATTGGGGTTTTAAAAAGCCTAGTTTTGGATATTTTAATGACGGAAAGATGATGCCATCATTATTAGTACCATATTTTCTCTGGCTTGTTGTGTAGGTCAGGTAGAAGGCTTCTTCTGTGGGCTGACCTGACAATCTGTCCAGGAAAATATGGCACTAATCTTGTAGGAAAACGTATCCCAAGTTTCTGAAGAACCATCATGTAAACAGACTTTTTGAAAAGAGAAGCTTTTCTTTTTTATATATATATATTATTATTATTGTTATTATACTTTATGTTCTAGGGTACGTGTGCACAATGTGCAGGTTTGTTACATATGCATACATGTGCCATGTTGGTGTGCTGCACCCATTAACTAGTCATTTACATTAGATATATCTCCTAATTCTTCCCCCTCCCCCAACCCCGCAACAGGCCCCGGTGTGTGATGTTCCCCTTCCTGTGTCCAGGTGATCTCATTGTTCAGTTCCCACCTATGAGTGAGAACATGCGGTGTTTGGTTTTCTGTTCTTGCGATAGTTTGCTGAGAATGATGATTTCCAGCTGCATCCCTGTCCCTACAAAGGACACTAATTCATCCTTTTTTATGGCTGCATAGTATTCCATGGTGTATATGTGCCACGTTTTCTTAATCCAGTCTGTCACTGATGGACATTTGGGTTGATTCCAAGTCTTTGCTATTGTGAATAGTATGACTTATAATCCTTTATAGCAGCATGACTTATAATCCTTTGGGTATATCCCCAGTAATGGGATGGCTGGGTCAAATGGTATTTCTAGTTTTAGATCCTTGAGGAATCGCCACACTGTTTTCCACAATGGTTGAACTAGTTTACAGTCCCACCAACAGTGTAAAAGTGTTCCTATTTCTCCACATCCTCTCCAGCACCTGTTGTTTCCTGATTTTTTAATGATTGCCATTCTAGCTGGTGTGAATGGTATCTCATTGTGGACGGTTGCATTTCTCTGATGGCCAGTGATGATGAGCATTTTTCATAATGTCTGTTGCCAGCATAAATGCTCTTCCTTTTGAAGTGTCTCTCCTGATGGGGATCTGTTCTGAGTTCTTTGTATGTTCTGGATATTAGCCTTTGTCAGATGAGTAGATTACAAAATTTTCTCCCATTCTGTAGGTTGCCTGTTCACTCTGATGGTAGTTTCTTTGCTGTGCAAAAGCTCTTTAGTTTAATTAGATCCCATTTGTCAATTTTGGCTTTTGTTGCCATTGATTTTGGTGTTTTAGACATGAAGTCTTTGCCCATGCCTATGTCCTGAATGGTATTGCCTAGATTTTCTTCTAGGGTTTTTGGTTTTAGATCTAACATTTAAGTCACTAATCCATCTTGAATTGAATTTTTTTGTATATAGGTAAGGAAGGGATCCAGTGTCAGCTTTCTACTTATGGCTAGCCAATTATCCCAGCACCATTTGTTAAATAGAGAATCCTTTCCCCATTTCTTGTTTCTGTCAGATTTGTCAAAGATCAGATGGTTGTAGATGGGTGGTATTATTTCTGGGGGGCTCTGTTCTGTTCCTGGTTTATATCTCTGTTTTGGTACCAGTGCCATGCTGTTTTTGGTTACTGTAGCCTTGTTGTATGGTTTGAAGTCAGGTAGCGTAAATGCCTCCAGCTTTGTTCTTTTTAGAGTTAGGATTCTTGTAGTGCAGGCTCTCTTTTTGGTTTCCATATGAACAAGTAGTTTTCAATTATGAAAGTCATTTGTGGTAACTTAATAAGTGGCATTGAATCTGTAAATTACCTTGGGCAGTATGGCCATTTTCACGATATTGATTCTTCCTATCCATGAGCATGGAATGTTCTTCCATTTGTTTGTATCCTCTTTTATTTCATTGCACAGTGGTTTGTAGTTCTCCTTGAAGAGGTCCTTCACATCCCTTGTAAGTTGGATTCCTAGGTATTTTATTCCCTTTGAAGCAATTGTGAATGGGAGTTCATTCATGATTTGGCTCTGTTTGTCTGTTACTGGTGTATAAGAATGCTTGTGATTTTTGCACGTTGATTTTGTATCCTGAGACTTTGCTGAAGTTTCTTATCAGCTTGAGGAGATTTTGGGCTGAGACGATGGGGTTTTCTAAATATCCAGTCATGTCATCTGCAAACAGGGGCAATCTGACTTCTTCTTTTCCTAATTGAATACCCTGTATTTCTTTCTCTTGCCTCATTGTCCTGGCCAGAACTTCCAACACTATGTTGAATAGGAGTGGTGAGAGAGGGCATCCCTGTCTTGTGGCTATTTTTAAGGGGAATGCTTCCAGTTTTTGCCCATTCAGTGTGATATTGGCTGTGAGTTTGTCATAAATAGCTCTTATTATTTTGAGATACGTTCCATCAATACCAAATTTATTGAAAGTTTTTAGCATGAAGGGCTGTTGAATTTTGTCAAAGGCCTTTTCTGCATCTATTGAGATAATCATGTGGTTTTTGTCTTTGGTTCTGTTTATATTTGCATATGTTGAACCAGCCTTGCATCCCAGGGATGAAGCCCACTTGATCATGGTGGACAAGCTTTTTGATGTGGTGCTGGATTCGGTTTGCCAGTATTTTACTGAGGATTTTTGCAAAGCTGTTCATCAGGGATATTGGTCTAAAATTCTCTTTTTTTGTTGTGTCTCTGCCAGGCTTTGGTATCAGGATGATGTTGGCCTCATAAAATGAGTAGGGAGGATTCCCTCTTTTTCTATTGATTGGAATAGTTACAGAAGGAATGGTACCAGCTCCTCCTTGTACCTCTGGTAGAATTCAGCTGTGAATCCATCTGGTCCTGGACTTTTTTTGGTTGGTAGGCTATTAATTATTGCCTCAATTTCAGAGCCTACTATTGGTATCATCAAGGATTCAACTTCTTCCTGGTTTAGTCTTGGTAGAGTGTATGTGTCCAGGAATTTATCCATTTCTTCTAGGTTAGAAGAGAAGCTTTTCTAATGTAAACTGTGGACTCTGGGTGCTGGGTGGTAGTGATGTGTCAGAGTAGGCTCATTGACTGTAAAGGTGCAGCATGTTGGTATTGGGGAGGTACTGTGTGGGGGGGGACAGGTGGTATATGGGACTCTCTGTACTCACTACTCAGTTTTATGGTGAACCTAAAACTGCTTGGTTTTTTTTGAAATGGAGCTTCACTCTTGTTGCCCAGGCTGGAGTGCAATGGCACAATCTCGGCTCACTGCAACCTCTGCCTCCCAGGTTCAAGCGATTCTCTTGCCTCAGCCTCCCAAGTAGCTAGGATTACAGGCATGTGCCACCATGCCTGGCTAATTGTTTGAATTTAGCAGAGATGGGGTTTCACCATGTTGGTCAGACTGGTCTCGAACTCCTGACCTCAGGTGATCCACCCACCTCGGCCTCCCAAAGTGCTGGGATTACAGGCCTGAGCTACTGTGCCTGGCCTAAAACTGCTCTTAAACAATAAAATATCCTAATTAAAAACAAAAACCAGAGGCTTTTCCAAAGTTGTGAATCATCCACATAATAGCTGCATGAAATTTTCATACATCTATAGTCTATCCTGAGAAAATACCAAATTTAATTTATTGTCTCTTTAGAAGTTGTCATCTCTGAATTTTTTTCAAAGCTATTTTTATTCCTTGTCCTTTCTCATCAGTGATTTCCTTCTGAAGAAATCCAACAGAGCTAGTAGCTATGAACAGAATACAGGAGAAGAATTAAGAAGTGTGGGAGATCACCCACTGCTGGTACATGTTGCAAAACCTCCATTGCCTGGTGCTCTTTATCATAATGTTATATGCAGATACTACAAAAGAAACATTTCGAGAACTGTATTTTTTTCTTAAACTTAACTTTTAAATGTTGTTTTTGGAAGGATGCAAACCCTTCAGTCTTACAACTCAACCTTTTCTCCATTAGTTAAGAGATAGCCAGTTACCTTTGTTTTACCAGTTTGCTTTAGCATAGGTGTTATTCTGTGGCTTTTGTTCACATCCCAGGGTAGTGGGAAATTAGTTTTAAAATGCTGGGCAAGAAAAAAAGAGACTAAGAAAAATTTCAAGGTAGTTTGGAAAAGTGTAGGTTTTTTAAAATTAACTTTATTTTATTTTTGAGACAGAGTCTCACTCTGTCTCCCAGGCTGGAGTGCAGTGGTGCGATCTTGACTCATTGCAACCCCTGCCTCCCAGGCTCAAGCAATTCTCATGCCTTAGCCTCCAGAGTGGCTGGGACTACAGGCGTGTGCCACCATACCTGGCTAATTTTTTCTTTTTTGGTAGAGACAGGGTTTCAC
This sequence comes from Papio anubis, assembly GCF_008728515.1. Classification (NCBI taxonomy): domain Eukaryota; kingdom Metazoa; phylum Chordata; class Mammalia; order Primates; family Cercopithecidae; genus Papio; species Papio anubis. The sequence continues at coordinate 30,787,078 of NC_044990.1, read as the reverse complement.
CATGTTGACCGGACTGGTCTCAAACTCCTGACCTCAGGTGATCCACCTGCCTTGGCCTCCCAAAGTGCTGGGATTACAGGGATAAGCCACTGTACCCGGCCGAAAAAGTGTAGTGTTACAGTTTCTAAAGAGGAATAAAGTAGTTAGAGAAATGCCACCAAACTGGGACCATATGTCTGATGGCATCTCCAGTTTCATCTGTAGACAGACCAGAACAATGAAATGGAACAGGGCAGGGATCGCATCTGACTTGCTCACTCTTGTATTCTCAGTGTATCATCATCCATGTTCAATAGCAATTTTTTAAAATGTTGAGTGAATAACGGACATGAACCACAGGGCTCTGCCAGAGAAAAATGAGGTATAGCCATTCCTACCAAAGGGATCAATTGCCAGAGTTCTCTCCTAACTCCTCCTGCTGGTCTCTTCTGAGTTAATAAATGGCTCACTTCTTCTTAGGGATACCTATTCCACCAGCTGTGATAGCTCACAGGAAAAGCATGGACTCCACTAGCTAGCATGCACCAAAGGGGATAATGACCTTAAGTATGCAGAGTATGTTACCTCTTAGTGCTTAAATGGGTTGGCATAAGTGAGCAGAGATGTCTTTTAACTTTTAGATTTTAACTTTAGTAATGAAACAGTGGAAATAACCTCTTTCAACAACTGAGATGTATTATTAGGTGATTAAAGCTTGTTACTCCCATTCAGGATATCAGAGAGCTTTGGTTCTTTGACTTTAATAACCTCACTCACTTCTCCAGCTGTATGCAGATCATATTAGGAACTTAATAAGATGATCCTTTATGTGTTTTATCTTTCTACCTTCTCTCTCTCTCTTTTAAAAGCAAACCCCAGCAGAATCAGGATAACTTTGGGAAATGAAGCAAGCACAGTGGTAAGTGCTTTAAAATTACATTTATGAGGCTGGGCGTGGTGGCTCACGCCTGTAATCCCAGCTCTTTGGGAGGCTGAAGCAGGTGGATCACCTGAGGTCAGGAATTGGAGACCTGCCTGGCCAACATGGTGAAACCCCGTCTCTACTAAAAATACAAAAATTAGCCAGGCATGTTGGCATGCACTTGTAATCCCAGCTACTCGGGAGGTTGAGGCAGGAGAATCAAGTGAACCTGGAGACGGAGGTTGCAGTGAGCTGAGATTGCGCCATTGCACTCCAGCCTGGGCAACAAGAGTGAAACTCCATGTCAAAAAAAAAAAAAAAAAATACATTTATGAAATATCTACCTCCGGGATACTGGGTACCCTTCAGTGCTGCAAGATATTTGGAAGACCGTGACCTGGTCCCTCTAGTTAAGTACTTCTTCCTTCATCTTTTGGTATGTGAAAGAACTGGTAGCTGTTCATCTGCACTGTCAGCTGAACCACTTTGGGTCACCATTTATTGTTTACTTTTCCATTTGTTATTATTTTTTGAGTCGGAGTCTCACTCTGTCTCCCAGGCTGGAGTGCAGTGGCACGATCTTGGCTCACTGCAAGCCCCGCCTCCCGGGTTCACACCATTCTCCTGCCTTAGCCTCCTGAGTACCTGCCTCAGCCTCCCAGAGTGCTGGGATTACAGGCGTGAGCCACCACGCCTGGCCTCCATTTTTTATTATTGATGACAGTGGTTTCAATACAGATGTGAAAGAATTTTGTCTTGCTTTCAGTCATGAAAATCTTGTGTTATGCTGGCTTTTTTTTTTTTTTTTTAGGTAGAGTGTCACTTTGGCATCCAAACTGGAGTGCAGTGGCGTGAACATGGTTCACTGCATCTTCGAACTCCTGGGCTCAAGTGATCCTCCCACCTCAGTCTCTCAAAGTGCTGGGATTATAGGTGTGAGCCATTGGGCATGGCTGCTTTTTGGTTTGTTTGTTTGTTTATTTTGAAGCAGAATCTCCCTCTGCCACCCAGACTGGAGTGCAGTGGCGCAATCATGGCTCACTGCAACCTCTGCCTCCTGGGTTCAAGCGATTCTCATGCCTCAGCCTCCTGGTTAGCTAGGAACACAGGCATGAGCCACCATGCCCAGCTAAGTTTTTGTCTTTTTAGTAGAGGTGGGGTTTTGCTGTGTTGGCCAGGCTGGTCGTGAACTCCTGACCTCATGTGATCTGCCTGCCTTGGCTTCCCAAAGTGCTAGGATTACAGGTGTGAGCCACCACGTATGGCCTGCTTTTTGTTTTTTTATGGTGGTACAATATGCATAACATAAAATGTGCCATTTTAGCCAATTCTAAGTGTACAATTCAGTGGTGTTAATTACATTCATAATATTGTGCAACTATCACTACTATCTATTTCCAAAACTTTTTATCATCCCAAACAGAAACTCTGTACCTGTTAAACAATAACTCCCACTTCCACCACTGCAGCCCCTGGCAGCCTCTAATCTCAAATCTGGTAGCCCCTGGTAGCTGCTCAAATCTTTGTGTGAATTTGCCTATTCTAAGTATTTCATATGAGGGGAATCTTACAATATTTGTCCTTTTATGTCTGACTTCTTTCACTTACATAATGTTTTTAAGTTCTTCTGTGTGTCAAAACTTCATTCCTTTTTATTGCTGTGCTGAATAACATTTAGATTACTATTTAGATCTTAACATTTTTCTGTTCAATGCCTTGTAGTGCCTCCTTGTTATCCCAAGAATCAATTTTCAGGCCGGCATTCGGGGTCCTGTTCATCCTGTCTAGCCCTGGGCAACTGTGACATTCTTTTACACTGAAGCTTCTCTAAAGCTGTGGATATTAACAACGGATCCATGTTTCAGTGTTGTCACACCCCCCTTCGCAAATCGTATACTATTGATTTTTTTCTTCAGTATTTCAGTTAACCTTTCTTTTTCTCCTTCTCTCCTTCTCTCTCTCTCTCTCTCTCTCTCTCTCTGTTGCGCAGGCTGGAGGGCAGTGGCATCAACACCACTCACTGCAAACTGACCTCTTGGGCTCAAGGGATCCTCCCACCTCAGCCTCTTGAGTAGCTGGAACTACAGGTGCATGCCACCATGCCTGGATAATTTTTTAATTTTTTTATAGGAATGAGGTCTCACTGTGTTGCTGGTGTTGAACTCTTGGGCTTAAGTGATCCTCTCACCTTGGCTTCCCAAAGTGCTGGAATTTACAGGTGTGAGCCACTTCGCCTGGCCTAACCTTCCAATTCAAAAAGGAAAAGATGTTGTACTGACAACAAATTGCTCTCTTCATGCAATGCACTAGTAATTAAACTTGTAAATTTTTTGAATGAACCATAAGTTCTAAATAAATAACTATATCCCATCATTATGTTGCTACAAATGGAATACAGACCTCTATACTTTTTTTTCTTTTCATTGTAATGTCTGTTTTTTTTTCCAACTTTTTGAGATATAATTTACATGCCACAAAATTTACCCATTTTTGTGCACAATTTGATAAATTTTGGTGATGGTATTTAAACATCCATATAACCCCTGCCACAGTCATCTTATAGAACTTCCAGGCAGGGCAGAGTGGCTTATGCCTGTAATACCAACACTCTGGGAGGCGGAGGCAGGAGCATTGATTGAGGCCAGGAGTTTGAGTCCAACCTGGGCAACACAGTGAAACCCCATCTCTACAAAAAATTAAAAATTTTAGGTGGGCATGGTGACACATGCCTGTAGTCCCAGCTACTGGGAAGCTGAGGCAGGAGGATTGCCTGAGCCTGGGAAGTTGAGGCGCAGTGAACTATGATCACACTTCTGCACTCCAGCCTGGGCAACTCAGCAAGACTCTGTCTCAAAAAGAAAAGAATTTCCATCCCCTAAAATGTTTCCTTGTGCCCTTCGCAGATGATCTGTGCCCATACGCTATAGTTTGATACCACCTGTAGTGGACACAGCAATATGTGTTCGCAAAATGAAAAGGGTGCAACACGTGAACAAAATGGAGAAAAGGCCAAAAAGTCAGTCAGGGAATGAGGGACTTGAGGTAGGAAAACTTGTGTGCAGGCCAGCAAAGGACAATGGCAATGAAGGCAGAGTTGAATAGCACCCAGAGGAACGTGGGAGGCCACTGCAGACACAGAAAGCGGGGATCCTCAATGGGAAGGAAAGACTGGAATCCCCTGGGGGGCTTTTCACAGCTGCCCCTCACCGCTACTCCCCCAAGATTCTGATGTCGTTCTTGAGTGTAGGAGGCTTTGAAATCGCTGCTGTCAGTGAGCCACCACTGTTAAGTGACAGATTTTTATGTTCCCTACATGTGTGGGAAGAGAAGTTTCAGAACCACGGCTTAGAAATAAGAAAACCCGCCGGGCGCGGTGGCTCAAGCCTGTAATCCCAGCACTTTGGGAGGCCGAGACGGGCGGATCACGAGGTCGGGAGATCGAGACCATCCTGGCTAACACGGTGAAACCCCGTCTCTACTAAAAAAATACAAAAAACTAGCCGGGCGAGGTGGCGGGCGCCTGTAGTCCCAGCTACTCGGGAGGCTGAGGCAGGAGAATGGCGTGAACCCGGGAGGCGGAGCTTGCAGTGAGCTGAGATCCGGCCACTGCACTCCAGCCTGGGCGACAGAGCAAGACTCCGTCTCAAAAAAAAAAAAAAAAAAAAAAAGAAATAAGAAAACCCACCATGCCACGGAAGCCTACTGTTTATTTATTCATTCAATAAAGAATTGAGAACTTCTTTGCCTGGGACTGTTTAGGCATTCAATATGTACTCCTTCTCAAAATATATGCAGATTTAGTAAACTAGATAGTGTATTACTATATTTCGTGAAATAAATCAAGGGCTTAGATAATTTGGAAAGATACTGAATTAAGTGGGAACATTTTGATTCTATATGGCAACTTTATAAAATGTCTCATTTTGATATTACAGTTTGTAAAGCCCAGTACAGCAAACCATATTGAAATTTTTCATTACTCTTTTCCTTAGTAAAGACCTTTCAAATATCTGTCATTTTAATATATCCTCTTCATATTTATAATAATTGACATTAATGGCTATTAATGCATACGTCTATTAATATATACATGTATGTAGGTTTATGGTTGTTAATATACATATATGTTATTAAATACATATAGATATAGATGGCTATTAATATACATGTCTTTGGGGTTCTATGATTATGCATGTTTTTTAATCCATTAATTTTTATTTGAAATTAAAATGGCTGACTTTGCATATTTGTTTATCTTTTTCGTAGCAATTCAAGCATTATTTAATCTGTATTGTTAATCTATTTTAAAGCAAGAGGAAGAACAAGATAGAAAGGGTAGCCATACTGATTTGGAAAGCATTAATGAAAATGAAAGTGCATCGAGAAGAGTAAACAGAGAAGAAAAAGGTGAGTTATTCAAATTCTAATCATTTCTTAGACAAGGAGTTGGGGAGTACAGAGGGAATACCAATTTTTATGTTACTAGGTCTCAGGTATCGTAAACAAGAGTACAAGCTGATATTTGTTTGCTTATCTAGTAACTTATTTAATGTTTTAGAAATATTTTATTTACCTACAACAAAAGAGAGAATAGCATTTATCAGTAAGAGCCATTAGAAAGAGTGGTATTTATTGTGCTATCCACCTTAAAAAGCATAGCATACTGTGTGTATGTAAGTCCTCCCAGGGCTTCATTCTTGCACAATGTATAACATGTAAGTATATACATATCATTTTTTTTTTTTATTTTTTTATTTTTTTTGAGATGGAGTCTCGCTCTGTTGCCCAGACTGGAGTACAGTGGCCCAATCTCTGCTCCCTGCAAGCTCTGCCTCCCGGGTTCACGCCATTCTCCTGCCTCAGCCTCCCAAGTAGCTAATTTTTTGTGTGTATGTTTTCAGTAGAGACAGGGTTTCACCGTGTTAGCCAGGATGGTCTCGATCTCCTGACCTCATGATCCACCTGCCTTGGCCTCCCAGAGTGCTGGCATTACCAGTGTGAGCCACCGCACCCGGCCTACATATTTTTTTTTTTTTAACTCAGTCACTGTAATGATTCATTTGTAACTTTTTATTTTGGATTTTTTTTTTTAATTTCCTTTGCTACTTAGATTTGAAAGAACATTGATCTTTCAAACATAGATCTGAGTTTGAAAGAGAAAAGAAACACTTCCATATTGTTGTTAGATAGTCTGTGTGTGGACAGAGATGGATACATAAAATAACATGCTTGGCATTCCTTTTTTACGTTTTAAAATCAGGTAATGAGTCAGTCCATCTGAGGAAAGCCAGTTCACCAAATCTTCACAGACGACAGTGGGAGAAAAATGTACCCAATACAGCTCTTACAGCTTTGGAAAAGGCATCCATACTCACCTCCAGTTTAACAGCAGAGGATGATAGAGGTTAGTAGTCAGATTGAATACTATTATTTTACTAGAGAACTTTTTCTAATACTTAGTGCACTAGAGGCTTTTAATGTCTGTGAAGGGTATTTGGCGTCACACATCAGAGCATTACTCATACAGGTGAATGAAGTAGATTTTAGTTAACAGTCAAATATAATTAACTTTGCTTGAAAATATGATCTGGAAAGTACATGCTGAGAAATCTTTTTTTTATTCGGCACTAATTTTTGTCTTTTTCCAACTAGGTGGTTCTGTAATAAAATACAGCAAAAATACTGCTCGTAAGCAGTGGCTCAAAGAGACCCCTGACACTTTGTTGAACTTCCTTAAGAATGCTGATCTCAGCTTGGCCTTTCAAACATACACGATATATAGACCAGGTAATTCATGTCTGTATGTGACCTTGGAAACCCTTTGACTTTTTGAAAATTGTGGTAAATATATATAACATAAAATTTACATTTGAACCCTTTTGAAGTGTACAGTTCAGTGGTACTAAGTATGCCACATTGTTGTGCAGCCATCACCAGTATCCATCCACAGAAATGTTCTCATCTTCCAAAACTCAATTCAAAGGGTTTCCCTTCTCCCAGAAACACTTTGATTTCAAAGTTGTAAAATAATTCATAGCATTGTATTTTTAGGTGTTTTTTAATCTTTTCTAGCCAGTCTTAAGCTACAATTAAAATTTTTCATGGAGCTACATTACTTCTGTTTGCTCATTTGTTTGCTTATTTTCATAATCCTGCTACTACTTTCTTTGAAGAGGAGCCCATTTTTATCATGCAAATATGCCATTGCTTTAGCAACAACTCCAAGATTTCTTTTGCTGTATACCTGAACTCTGTTACATTGAATAGAGCTCAAAAAGGATGAACAATTAGGATTTGATTTTTAAATTTTTTTACAGACATCTTTACTAACATTGTGTAAAATAATTTTTTATAATACCATCCTTAGAAATCTAGGCCAGTGGTCTGTATTAGATATGTATGTGTGTATGTGTATTATAATTATGATAATTTAATTACTAAGCCACCTTGCTAGGTTAAGATCTAAGATAAATTATACCAAGTAGAGCAGGTAATGGTATGGCAAGTCTGACTATATTTATTGCAACGATTTAGTTGTATTTGTTTATTTGGTCAGTATTTATTGAATGCCTAACATAGGTTAAGATGAAAAAAAGAATAAAACACAGTTCCTGCCCTAAGGATGAAGGAGTTCATTACATGGGAGGTCAGCACACTGATAAGGAATTATAGTGCCCTGTGATATATGCATTCAGATAGAACTGTGCACAAAAGGTCATGGAAGCCCTAAGGAGATGCTAATGCATGGGAGGAAAATGTTAAGGAAGGTTAATGATTATGAATTTCAATTTTGCAATTTTAGGTCCAGGATTTTCTGTCTGGTCCAGTGATGAAGTCTTTGTCATTTTAGGAAAGTCCCTGTTTAAAAACTATGTCATAGTTCTATTTTGAAATGCCTTTTAGAAGATTCAGCCCATGTTTTTAGGGTAGATTTTCATGCTGTTTGTGAGAAATCTAAAAGTAATTACACCTGGAAAAAATTTTTAAGCATGCATATGGTCTTCCTTCAGTTTCCAACTTTTCTTCCTCCTCATTGTGAAAACTTGGGAGGAGAAAGTTCAAAGGAAAAAAGAAATTACTATAACCCAACTTTCAAAGGTAACTTTTAATGCCTTAATATACATTCTTATATTGGGAGGGTTTTATGGTAATTTTCCGAGTTTTTTTTTCTCTTAAAGAAAATCCTGTTTATAGGCTGGGTGTGGTGGCTCATGCTTGTAACCCAGCACTCTGGGAGGCTGAAGCAGGAGGAGTGCTTGAGCTCAGGAGTTCAAGACAAGCCTGGGCAACATAGCGAGACCTTGCCTCTACTAAAAAAATTAGCCAGGCATGGTTCTGGACGCCTCTAGTCCCAGCAACTTGGGAGTCTGAGGTAGGAGGAGCTCTTGAGCCTGGGAGTTCGAGGCTGCATTGAGCCATGATCATGCCACTGCACTGTAGCCTGGGTGACAGAGTGAGACCCTGACTCAAAAAAAAGAATAAAGAAAGTTCCGTTTATAAATTTAGTCCACGTCCTAGTGCTTCTGCTTCCGGGGCCTGTTTTATGCCCACAATCATGTTGGGGTTGGGTAATGTGGGGAGACACTACACAAGAGTAATGGAACATGACATTGTCCTCAGCCAGCAAGCTTATGGAAGATTTTAGTCAAACTGCATGAAATAAGTAAATACTGTTTAAATTGGTATATTTTCTGTTAATATCTCCTGAAGGTTCAGAAGGGTTCTTGAAAGGCCCCCTGTCTGAAGAAACAGAAGCATCGGACAGTGTCGACGGAGGTCACGATTCTGTCATTTTGGATCCAGAGCGACTTGAGCCTGGGCTAGATGAGGAGGACACGTACGTTGTGATATGCGTAGAAAGCTTTAGCTGGGGGTGGAGTGTATGTGTGTTTGTGTGTGTTTGTGTGTGATTTAAATTAGACCATGATAATTTCAGGTTTGGTAGGGACCTCTTAGATTACTTTTCATCATAAATGGAAATTTTTTTTTTTTTAGACAGAGTCTCGCTCTGTCTCCCAGGCCGGAGTGCAGTGGTGGGATCTCAGCTCACTGCAAGCTCCACCTCCTGGGTTCACGCCATTCTCCTGCCTCAACCTCGCGAGTAGCCGGGACTACGGGCGCCTGCCACCACACCTGGCTAATTTTTTGTATTTTTACTAGAGACAGGGTTTCACCGTGTTAGAGTCTCAATCTCCCCCGACCTTGGCCTCCCAAAGTGCTGGGATTACAGGTGTGAGCAACCATGCCCGGCCATCATAAATGGGTATTTATATCCTGATCTTTTGTCTGGGATGGGTAATACCTTACAATATGATTATAAAATTCCTGATTGAGCCCTACACCTATAGCCTTTCAGCTTGAACTTGTTATTTTTTAATATATTAGGTTTTACATTTTTAAAAGTGTTAGAAACAGTCAAAGAAGTGATCTTTTGGAAGAACTGACAATTTTTTCCCTTCAGTTGCCTTATGGAACTCATTTTTCAAAAGCTTAAGTATTGTTATGGTGGTGTTTTGCTTTGAACTCACCAACAGATACTGTGCCCCTAATGTAGAGGTTTATGGTCCAAATTGTTTTTTCACAGGGACTTTGAGGAGGAAGATGACAACCCCGACTGGGTGTCAGAGCTGAAGAAGCGAGCTGGATGGCAAGGCCTGTGCGACGGATAATGCCTGAGGGAGTGTTCCTGAGTCACACTGAGGAGAGGCTTCACTCAGGAGTTCATGTTGAGATGATCATGAGTTCATGCGATGTATATTTTCCTTTGGAAACAGAATGAAGTGGAGGAAACTCTTAATACTTAAAATTGTTCTTGATTAGTATCATGAGTTTGAAAAGTCTAGAACTCCTGTAAGTTTTTGAATTCGAGAGAGAAGGTGTAGTGGAATGAGTGTGAGCATTGGGCTTTGCAGTCCCATAGAACAGAAATGGGATGATAGCCTGCCACTACCTACTTGTGTGATTGTGGGAAATTACTTAATCTCTTCGAGCCCCAATTTCCTTAACCATAAAATGAAGATAATAATGCCTACCTCAGAGGGATGCTGACTATAGACCATTACAGCAGCCCGTATGTTATTCACATTATGATTTGTGTTTATTATTATGTGACTCTTTTTACACTTCCTAAAGGCTTGAGAATTAAATATATTTAATTTTGATATGGTAATGTGTGTAGTTTTTCAATATGACCTGATTCTGAGTAGTTTGAAGATCATTCCAATGGTCTTCACCAGCTGTCCTTAAATACAGTCCCTCATAGGATGCACAAAAGAGCCTGGGTTGGAGGGTCAGCCCTGGGAAGCATGGGGTGGTCTGCAGATCTTGTCAGAAGATAGCAGTCCTGTAGATGAGGAAGGAAGAGGCCAGAGGTGAGGAGCAGAAATGGTAAATATCAGAAACTAGAGAGTGATGTGGAATAAATAGGGGGACGCATGGCACACATGTGCTGGGTCCTGTCGTGTGTGTTAACCTCATCTACTAGTGTGCACTTTAGTGAGATGAGAATATTTCACTGAAGAAACAGGCTTCGCTCAACACTGTCACAGAGACATGAGCCAGACAGATACAGGGAACAGTGCTAAAGTGAAGAGAAGGGGGAAAATACATTTAGGGTCATTAACAAGCACTTGCTGAAATCTGGAAAATATACATCTTTTAAATATTTAACAGTTTTTAAATCTTAATGTATAAAACCCTGTGGTATAGAACCCCACCTCACATATACACTGTATTTACATTTGGATATCTTTAATCTCCGGTGGTCTCTGGCAGTCTCTAAATCTTTCCTTGTTTTTCGGGACCTTGATGTTTTTGAGTACTTCTCAGGTATTTTGTAGACTATTGCTCAATTTGGGTTTGTCTCACAATTGAACTAAGCTTACGGATTTTGGGGAAAACCACAAAGGTGAAGTGCCCTTCTCATCACATCATTTCAGGGAGTACACAGCATCAGCATGACTTCTTCCCAGTGTCGTTCACCTTGATCACTTGATGAAGGCAGTGTCTGCCAGGCTCTCCACTATCAACTTTGTAATGTTCCATGTTCATGCTATGTTCACTATAAGCAAGTCATACACTCCAGCTAATAATAAGTTATTTGTTTTCTTGCTTAAATCGTTCTAGCTTTGGCTGTTGGGAATTGTTTCAGGTCACCTCCTGTGTCCCTTTGATGTGCCCCTATTCTTTTGGAGCACTTCCTTCCTTTGTGACACTACAAGATGGTCCAGACTCATCTTTACCTTCTCTGCCCCAGCCCCAAAATCATCCATTTCAACGAGGTTCCCACTGGTTTAGAAACCAAGATCTGGTTGCTGGGTGTGCTTGTTGTTCCTGGGGTGTCACTGCTTTTAGGCCCTCTCAGCAGAGCTAGGAAGTATATGTGTGTATACTAACCTGTGTACACTGTATAATTGTATAACCATCCACACATCTCTACAGTTATTTCTGTATCTCTCCATCTGTACATACATTAAATTAAGCATGGGTCCACACTGATGTCTCCAACTAACCCAATACTACAAGGTTCATTCTAGCCTTCTTCTCATGCTTTTCTATAACTTCTCTCCCTGACAATGAGAAAACTGGCTTGCACCATCCACCACCTGCTTAGCTGTTTGATCCTAGTCTACTTGTAAAGTAGTTTCCAAATCATTAACCCATACCCCTGGGAGATACAAATTTACCAACTAAGGTACAGAGTTTATGTATCTTTCCTATTGTCTCATGGTTTCCAGTCAAATACCATTTCCCAAAATTATTTAGGTTAGCTCTTTGAAATTAGCTTACCACCCTCTTGAACATTTTTCAAGTTAAAGCAGGCATGGATCATTCTAAGGATATTTCCAGATACTGAGCTTCCATATATACTGTATTCCATACTTCTTAGTCATCTTCAATCTTAGCATTGCCCCAGGGTATAAACATTTCCAAACCATCAAACAAAAAAACTTGAAATTATGTACAGTTACTGAGAGACTGGATAAGTATTGGATAATCCTTTTTAAAATCAGAATGGCTTATGGGGTTTTGCTTTTAATAAAATTTCAGAAGAGTAATGGAATTACCAGTTCATGATTATAAACCATTTTTGATGATAGATTACTATATGATTCTTGAGATACAACTAGACAAAAATTGAGGGACACTTTTAACAAAACTTTTCATTCTAATGTACTTATTTCTCAGCACTTACAGCCTTAAAAAAAAAAATGGAAGAGACTCAGTGTTAAACTTCATTGTAGCAAGAAGTTAGCATTCATCTATGGATACAGGAACTGATGACGCATGGGGAGCCCATCCAGGTCTTAAGGAGATGAATTTTGAATACAATTTTATTTTTTTATATTTAATATAATTATCAGCATTGTGATATATTTTATTGTGATCAATTGTGTAGTACTAGTAATTTTAACAATCCAGAAAAAAAATTCTGTGAGCAGGAAATGTAAATTTCCATTTCTATACTTCTTTCAGCAGTATGACAGGATGATCAATAAGACTTTCAAGCATGAAAAAGATAGCTGGGATAAAATTCTATGAGGAAAGTAGAATGAAGATATGATTTAATAAAGCATGTCTAAGAATTCTAGGGAAGAAATGTGGATGTGGTCACTGACACATGAAATTAAATAAAAACAAGTAGATCATATACTTCCTAATATTTTGAGGGAATTTCACTGCCAAAGAAACTAACATTGGCTGTTCCAACTCCTAAACAACTTTTGGACTCCTGTTATGGGCTGCATTCGCCCCTGCCCCGGCCACTCCCAATTCACATATTGAAATCTAACACCAGTAACTCACAATGAGACTGTATTCGGAGATAGAGACTTTAAAGATGCAATGAGATCAAAATGAGGCCTTTGGTTCAGTCCTAATCCAATTTGACTATAGTGGTTATAAGAAGAGGAAATTTTTTGTGGCAGGGACGGGGAGGGGATGGCGGAGAGATGATTTTAAGAAGGAAAAGTAGTGATGTAAACTTATGATTTTTAAAATAGCTTTTTTGTGGGCTTTTGCATGTGTGTGATGGACGATGGAGGGTACCATATCACTGTAGTGTTTAGATTCAATTGGATATATTTTACTTGCGTCACTATTTACAATTGCTGGAAAATACATTTTTTTCAACTACTTAAACGTTTTAGCTGCTTGATGTGCAAATCCAGAATGGGGCAGGGTGGGATAGGGAGGGGGCGTGCGTGCAGACGCTTGGGCAGCGCCGGTTGCGTTAGAAAGTCCTTGGCAGGCCGCCGCTGTGGCCCAAAGAGTAGGAAGCGGTTCCAGTCTCACGTCCACCTCTTGGCAATATTTGAGATCTTGTACAAGAAACACTCTTCCTGTCTTAGTTTAGCTTATTTGTAAAACTAGGAGACTACTGCCTTGCGGGGTTGTAAAGAAAAGAGAGAACGTTTGCGAAGCGTCTGGTGCACCGTAAGCAAGAGCGGGGAGCGCTACTGTAGAGTGCAACGCAAAGCAATCCCGACCCAAGGCAACGGGACGGTGTGGGGCTGGCTCTGTCGGGTCTCCAAACTCCCTGGCGCCTGACCCTGCCTCGCGGTGGACTGTGTGGACGCGTCCCCAGGCCATTCCAGCCTCGCGCCCCGCCCGCGTTTCCTTGCGCGGCTCCGCCCGGCCGCGGGGAGGCGCAGCGGCCCCGGGAACCCGGATCCTTCTGAGACGCTTAGTTGGCCCCGCGGAGCCGGCGGAGCAGGTATGCTGCAGGGTCCGCCCTTAGTCCTTGCCTGGAGCCGCCACAAGGCTTCAGGAACCGGGCAGGGTGGGGGAAAGGGATGGAGTCTCTGCCTGGGGCGGCGGGGGCGGCCCAGAAAAGGCCTAGCGTCCCGGGCGCGTCGGTCTCTATGGCAACGCTCCTCACGCTGAGCGCGGGTCCCGGTAAGCGTCTTGCCACCCACCCGCGGCCGCCTCCAGGGGCGGCCCTAGGGGAGAAGGAATTTTCCTAACTTGGGGGCTTCCACCCTCTGGTGCCACTTGGGCGGGAGGGTCGCGGGCCCTCAGTTCCCAGCTGGTCACCCCCGGCCCCTAGTCTGTATGCGTTTCTCTCAGAACCCCGTCCTCCGGTGTCTGCAGCCTCTCCTGGCTGCGGAGCTGGTTCCCAGCCCCCTGCAACCTAATTGTACCCACTTCCTACCGTGACATGAAATTATTCGAAAACAACCCCCCGCTCACCCCATTAACAACAACAGCAACAACAGCAACAAAACTGTATTATGCCCTAACTGTAGCATAAAGAGGAAACAGAAGGAAAGCAATAAGTAAGAAAGTACATATTTCAATCTGAAAATGCTCGACACTACTACCCTTGGCAAAAGTAGAGAAGCAGCCAGTAGCCGCGCCTGGGCAGTCGCCTGAACTTGATGGCAGCAAATGCAGATTGTTAGGTCTCCGGGACCAGGGGCAACGTGGCCAGTGAAGGGCGTGATTTTCCCAAATGGTGAACAATTCTTGGTAAACCTCCAAACCAAACAAAGTGCAATCAAGCCTTGATTTACATGTAGTTGCATTCCTTGAAAAAAAAAAAAAATCAGTGTTCATTAAAACTGCAAAAATGCTTAGCATTTCGATGTAAAATAGAGTTTGGTTGTAGCCACAGATAATTACAAACGGATTTTTCCGCACACATGAGTGTATAGGAAGACTACAAGATTGTAGGGCCGCAGGGTAATCCTTTATTGTGCGGGACTGTCTCTCGGATCGCAGAATCCTAACATCTCAGGCCCCAACCACCTGTCAATTTCTTGCCTCTGAATCTCGGGGAAACAGCTTCCCCACCCCCATATATTTCCAAAATTCCCCCTAGGGGGCAGTACGTCCCCATTAAGAAAGGCTGGACTGTGAAAAGTACACAAGCCTAAGGACATTCCTGCTTTATAAAGCTGCCAAGCACCGGATATATAGTATCTTTCATTCTCAGAACAAACTTGCAAGACAGATATTGTTATTCCGTTTTAGAAATTAGGAAAGAGCGGTTTTGCCAAGTTAAGTGACTTACCCAGGAACGCAGGGCAAAAGTGTATCAAAGCTGAGCTATGACCCATGTCTGACCAAGAAACTCTGTTTCATTTCAGTTGTTATCTGTGGCCACAAGGAAAGTTACTTGTCTCTGTCTTGGCAACGCTGGGAGGAAAGTTTTATCAAAGTGAGTTCTTTTACACTTTAGTCATCAATTTTCTGACTTTTTTAGTCTTTATGAGACATGTGTGATAAATTTACATTACTCTAATTCCAGGAACCTCACCCCATTGGAGACCATGGATAAGTACGATGTGATTAAGGCCATCGGGAAAGGTGCCTTCGGGAAAGCATACTTAGCTAAAGGGAAATCAGATAGCAAGCACTGTGTCATAAAAGAGATCAATTTTGAAAAGGTAAAGTTAAGAATTTCAAATATCTGTTAATTTTCAGTGGGATATTCAGCTGGCTTTTAATCCAATATAAAAAGGAAATTTTTATTTTTTATAATTACGAATTTTAAGCCATAATTGATTTTTGTTAATTCAACCTTCTAAGTCCGTTGTTCAAACACAACCAATGATCTTGTTTTTAAAAAGAGGCTGGACACAGTGGCTCACCCCTATAATCGCAGCACTTTTGACGGCCAAAGTGGAAGGATTGTGTGAAGCCAGGAGTTCAAGATAGCCTGGGCAACATAGTAAGACCCTGTCCCTACAAAAAAAAATTTTTTTTAATGAAAATAGAAAAGAAATAAGATCACCTCTCTGTGGCTCCTATGGCCCTCCTTAGGGTGCCCTGAAAGGCCCTATGAGATGCCAGCCTCCTGTGTTGCCCTGACTTTTCTCTGTGGTACACTTCCTCTCTCCTTATTCAGGTCCTCGACAAGGGGTTTTCTGCAAACATGCTAGCTAGTGTAGCTCCCCAGCCACAATCACACCTTATCACCTTATCACACCACCCTGGTTTCTGGTTTCTTTTTTGTTGTTGTTTTTCTTTTCTTTCTTTTTTTTTTTTTAAGGGGGAATCTCGCTCTGTCACTTAGGCTAGAGTACAGTGGCATGATCTCAGCTCACTGTAGCCTCCACCTCCAGGGTTCAAGCAATTCTCCCACCTCAGCCTCCCGAGTAGCTGGACTACAGGTGCATGCCACCACGCCTGGCTAATTTTTTTGTATTTTTAGTAGAGATGGAGTTTCACCATGTTGCCCAGGCTGGTCTTGAATTCCTGAACTCAAGTGATCTGCCTGCCTCAGCCTCCCAAAGTGCTGGGATTACAGGTGTGAGCCTCTGCTCCTGGCCTGGCTTATTTTCTTACTAGCATAATGCTCTGTAATTACTTTGCTCTCTTAATTATTCATTTGTTTATTGCTTGTCTTCCTCAGTATGCAGAACAGTTCCTGACACATAATAGATGCTAAACAAATTTATTGAGTGCACTGAATGAATAGAGGAAAACCATGTGTAATTGTTGGTCTAATGAGTTTGGAAAATAAATATAGTTAATTAAAAATTAATCATTTTTGCTAAATCCACCTTAGTCAGTGTTTATGTCACCCTCTTTAGTGATACGTTCATTTCAAAATATATTGGGACAATAATGTCCATTGTTTGCTAGAATTAATTTTAAGGCAAGTCTTGTTGGTCAGCTTCTAGAGAATTTATAAATGAGAGTAGCATAAAAAGTTCCATACAAAGCGTGTGCAAAATGGACTACCCAAGTTACCACACCATGTGAATATACTTAATGCCATTGAATTGTACACTTAAAAAATTGGTTAAAATGATATAAATTTTATTTTACCACAAAAAAATTGCAAGAAAACCTACCCAAACTGAAAGCTTAAGAGTAGATAACTGGCTTCCAGGGATAATGATTTATTTCCCAATATAGGTCTCTTTTGTGAATCCGTGGCATATTCATAATAATGTCCTCTATTCTAGTCTAGCTTCCTTCCGTGACATTATTCTGCTCACTCTCTTTTGTTTATCTGACTGCTCTCCCTCAGCTTATCTCTCTCTTCACCCTCTATATGTCCTCAACCATGTGTCCTTTTCTGACCTTCTCTTTCTGTCCATTGTCACCTAAACTGCCCCACTTCAGTGTTTACCACTAAGTAGATCACTCTTAAATCTCTGTCTCTACACCTGACATCGTTCAGTACCCTAGTTCTGCATTTCTTCTGCCAGCTAGATAACTTCAGGTAATATCTGTGTCATTATTATTATTATTATTATTATTATTTTTGAGATGGAGTCTCGCTGTGTCACCCAGGCTGGAGTGCAGTGGTACGATCTCGGCTCACTGCAAGCTCCACCTCCCAGGTTCACGCCATTCTTCTGCCTCAGCCTCCCGAGTAGCTGGGACTATAGGTGCTCGCCACCACGCCTGGCTAATTTTTTGTATTTTTAGTAGAGACGGGGTTTCACCATGTTAGCCAGGATGGTCTCCATCTCCTGACCTCATGATCCACCTGTCTCAGCCTCCCAAAGTGCTGGGATTACAGGCGTGAGCCACTGCGCCTGGCCAATATCTGTGTTATGAATCTATTGCTGTGTAACATATTATCCCAAACTTAGTGGCTTAAAGAATAAACATTTATTATCTTGGAGATCCTGTGCATCAAGAATTTAGGATGATGATCATTGAGACCACCTTGGAGGCTAGGTATCACAATTGTACCCAAAAACAAGTATTAATAGCAATTCTTCCTTGTTGTAAGCAGACTCACTCCACCTCCTATGTGCTGCGCTGTATTAATGTCATCAATGTCCTTATGGCTACCAGCCTCAAAACCTTGGGATCATTTGTGAGCTTATTCCTTCTCCACATTCAATTATTTGGTGAATACTGTTGATTCTTCCTCTTCCTTGAATTTGCTTCAGTCCTTTTGTCGAGGGCCTTGATCACTTGGATCCTTCAAGTGGCTCCAGCCCAATTTTAATAATGCTCCAGCCATGCCCCCAAACCTTCACTGGGACAGAGGCTATAAAGGAAGAGTTGCCTAGGTTTGACTACATAAAAATAGAAAACGTTCGTGTGTCAAAACAAACACTATAAATAAATTCAAAGAAAACTGAAAAGGTGCCAAAAATATTTGCAAGTATTGACTTAATGGTGTTAACCTTTTATTAAGTCAATAAAAAGATAAAATCCATATATGAAGTCATCATACAAAAATTTGAAACTCATTAGAAAACTAAGAAATTGGGAGTTTATTCAAAGAAAAACCCCACAGATAAAGTTAGAAAACAAATGTCCAACAGTAGGTAATTTGTTAAGTAATTTATAAAAAAGTAAGTGGCTATTAGAAATCATGTTGTAGGTAAAGCATTGACATGGAGAAAATTTCAATGTTTGCAATGTTTGAGAAAATGGTAAGCGTAGAATGATATCATCTTTGTAAAAATATATATATTCTCCATATATATGTATACCTACAAATATGTTAATATATTCACAAAGAAAAAGAGACGCAGACTGTTATTATTGAGGTAGAAAGTGGGGTTTGCCTGGTGCATTTTTTTTTTTTCTTTTGAGACAGTCTTGCTCTGTCGCCCAGGCTGGAGTGCAGTGGTGCAATCTTGGCTCACTGCAAGATCTGCCTCCCAGGTTCACACCATTCTCCTGCCTCAGCCTCCCGAGTAGCTGGGACTACAGGCACCTGCCATCACGTCTGGCTAATTTTCTGTATTTTTAGTAGAGACGGGGTTTCATTGTGTTAGTCAGGATGGTCTCGATTTCCTGACCTCATGATCCGCCCATCTCAGCCTCCCAAAGTGCTGGGATTACAGGCGTGAGCTTACCGCACCCGGCCTGCCTTGTGCATTTTTTTCTTTCTTTCTTTCTTTTTTTTTTGAGACAGGGTTTCATTCTGTTGCCCAGGCAGGAGTGCAGTGGCATCATCATAGCTCACTGTAACCTTGAACAAGCCATCCTCCTGCCTCAGCCTCCTGAGTAGCTAGGACTGCAAGCATGCGCCACCACACCCAGGTAATTTTGAATTTTTTTTAGAGACAGGATCTTGTTATGTTGCCCAGGCTGGCCTCAAGTGATCCTCCCGCTTTGGCCTCCCAAAGTGCTGGGGTTACAGGTGTGAGCCACTGTGCCTGGTCTGCCTTGTGTTTTTATACTGTTTCACTCTTCAGAGAAATTTTGAGACCTTCTCTAATTTGCTCCAAAATTATGGCTCCTATCACATACCCTACTTTTTTTTTTCCCACTCCAGCCTCTGCATTTGGTTACAGGCTTGCTTCTCCCAAGGTCCTTGCCTGCTGATCTCCCAGCATCAGGATCCCACTTGTTCAAGGCTGAGTTCCACCATACCTCCAGAATCCTCCCACTTTAAAGAATTTCTCTTTCTCTGTAAACTTGCGTAACTTTTATTGGAACCTCTGTTATAGTACTGACTGATTTCTTTCTGGACATGCTTTGGCTGTTTATTTTGTGCCTTCTCCTCCTTATTTAGCTGTAACATGTTCTGTGAGGACTGAGTCCATGTGAATTTCGTGCTGGCATTCCACACAGCACCTAATAATAATGCTTGGTGCCAGGAGATATTCAATAACTTCTTATTGGATAGATGATTCACTCCAGCCCTCTTGCTCTATTGCAAAGCTGGTATATATTTAGGAATTATAAAACCATTTTAATTCTATGTAAGGAGAAAATACTTGAGAGGTGAATCTCTATAAAAATGTACATTACTTCATTTCAGAGCACCTCTCCCATTCTTTAGTATAATCAAAAATTGACTATAGTTTTGTAATAGAGCACCAATTTTTTCATCACTTTACTCATGAACTACCCTTGTCACCATGCCATAAATAAGTAGAATCTTATATTAGTCCTCATTATTCTTGTTTTCCCATATCTCTTTATGTTGTCGAATTTACCTGTAACATCTGTGTCACAATACTAACATTTATTACTTCTTTCTTCCTATCTACTCTCATGTAGTTTTTCATTACTTCTTATCTAGAGAAATTTCTATTTCTTCTCTCTAATGCCTCCCTACTCCCTACACTAGACCCCAGAAGTAAATTGCTTATTTTCTTACAGTTACCAAAAAGCTAATATTTTCTGTTATCATCCTACCATTATAAAGCATGTTCTTTTCCTTCTGGGCTCAAATAGAAGTGTTTTATCTTTCCTCAATTATGAAAATAAAAATGTTCATTGTAGAAATTTTGAAAGGAACTAAAGGGGAAAATAAGACCATTTAGAGGAAAATAAAAATAGCATATAACCTCTTTCTTAATCACTATGAACATTTTGCTGAATTTCTCTCTAGACTATTTTTAATGTATAAATATATAAGTTATTAGAATGATTGGTGTCATGGTGGATATACTCTTTTTTTTTGAGATGGAGTCTCGCTCTGTTGCCCAGACTGGAGTGCAGTGGCGTAGTCTTGGCTCACTGCAGCCTCTGCCTCCCAGGTTCAAACGATTCTTCTGCCTCAGCCTCCTGAGTAGCTGGGACTACAGGCACATGCCACTGTGTCTAGCTAATTTTTGTATTTTTAGTAGAGACAGGGTTTCACTATGTTGGCCAGGCTGGTCTGGAACTCCTGACCTCGTGATCTGCCCGCCTCAGCCTCCCAAAGTGCTGGGATTACAGGTGTGAGCCACTGTACCCGGCCAGGATATACTCTTTTGTAACAGTTTTTTTATTAGTAATATATTTTGCGTATTTCGTCGTCTCATTCAATATTTTTGTATAACGTTATCATATAATGATATTAAATGTTCACACTAATGATAAAGGGACTACCTACAGGGTGTCCATTGTATGTCACACCATTGTAAGTGTTTTATTATATATATCAACTCAATTTAATCTTCACAACCACTCTGAAAGGTAGCTCTTATTACTCTCACTGTACAAGTGAAAGAGCTGAGGCTAAAGAGGTTAAGCAGTTAGCTTCAGGATGCACAGTACTCAGCAGATCCATTGAAGTCTTTCTCTGCTCTTTCCATGATAATACGTTGCCTCCCTTTATTTTTAATGACTGCATAGCATTAAAGTGGTAGCAGGTTAAAAATAACATAATTTAGCTGGGCATGGTGCCTGTAGTCCCAGCTATTCTGGAGAATGAGTTGGGAGGATCCCTTGACCCCAGGAGTTAAAATCCAGCTTAGACAACATAGCAGAACTCTGTCTTAAAAAAAAGAAAAGAAAAAGAAAAAGAAAAACCTAGCAAAACAGCCCCTGTAATTTATTTAACTCTTTTTCTGTTTTCAGATAATTAAATTGTTTGGTTTGGTTGGTTTTTTGGCTACGATTCAATAATATTTAATATGTGGCCGGGCGCGGTGGCTCAAGCCTGTAATCCCAGCACTTTGGGAGGCCGAGACGGGCGGATCACGAGGTCAGGAGATCGAGACCATCCTGGCTAACACGGTGAAACCCCGTCTCTACTAAAAAATACAAAAAACTAGCCGGGCAAAGTGGCGGATGCCTGTAGTCCCAGCTACTCGGGAGGCTGAGGCAGGAGAATGGCGTGAACCCGAGAGGAGGAGCTTGCAGTGAGCTGAGATCCAGCCACTGCACTCCAGCCTGGGTGACAGAGCAAGACTCCGTCTCAAAAAAAAAAAAAAAAATATTTAATATGTAAAGTATAATTCATTTTTATTAAGCAAAACTATGTATATATGCTTACCTATATGTGCATGAATTTAAAAAGCTCTATTTACAAAGTTATTCCTAGGGAACGTAGTATTAGGTTGGCGCAAAAGTAATTGCGTTTTTGCCATTAAGAGTAAGGTTACCACCTGTGGGCTTTCATCTGTGGGCTAGATGAGAAAGAAAGAGGGAAGTTTCACTTTTACCTTATTCACTTCTATTTGACTTAAAACAAGCATGCATTATTAGAGTAACTTAAAAACTAGCAATAAAACACTGTAACAAAGTCTTTTGTATGATAACTCTTCTATACACTTTTATTTTCTTTGGATAAATTTCTAGAAGAATTAGTAAGTCAAAAATAGGAACATTTCCCTCATGCCTGTAATCCCAGCACTTTGGGAGGCTGAGGCAGCTGGATCACTTGAGGACAGGAGTTTGAGACCAGCCTGGATAACATGGTGAGACCCCATCTCTACTAAAAATACAAAAAATTAGTCGGGCATGGTGGTGCTTGCCTGTGGTCCCAGCTACTCAGGAGGCTGAGGTGGGAGGATCACTTGGACTCAGTGGGCAGAGGCTGCAGTGAGCCAAGATCATGCCACTGCACTCCAGCTTGGGTGATAGAGCAATACTTTGTCTTAAAAAAATAAAAAAGGAACATTTCTTCATTAGGATACAGATCCCCCCCAAAAATGAACATTTTAAAGATTCATATTATATTGTAAAACTGCCTTCCCAGAAGGATTTTATGAATTTGTGTTCTTTTACCAGAAATAAATGAGTGTCCATTTTGCTGCTTTCTGGTCAATAGTGGTTGTTGACATTCTTTTCATCTTTGCCAATTTCATACATGAAATACTATATTACATTTTAGTTTTTATTCCTTTTTTTTTTTTTTTTTTTGAGATGGAGTCTTACTCTGTCAAACAGGCTGGAGTGCAGTGGCATGATTTTGGCTTACTGCAGCCTCCACCTCCCAGGTTCAAGACATTCTCCTGCCTCAGCCTCCCAAGTAACTGGGACCACAGGTATGTGCCACCACGCCTGACTGCTTTTTTGTATTTTTAGTAGAGACAGGGTTTTGCCGTGTTGGCCAGGCTAGTCTTGAACTCCTGGCCTCAAATGATCTGCCTGCTTTGGCTTCCCAAAGTGCTGGGATTACAGGCCTGAGCTACCACACACCCAGCCAAATTTTGCTTTAGTTTTTATTCCTTTGATTACTGCATAAGATTGAATATTTTTTCTATCAGCCATTTTTATTTCTCTTGTTTTTTTTGAGTTGACTCTTCTTGTACTTTGCTTTTTTCTGTTGGGGTGTTTGCCTTTTTAAAAATTATTTGCCATCAATTTTTATATTATTATAAATATATTTGTCATATATGGTACAAATATTGTAACCTAACCTTTTGTTTGCCTTTTAATTTTGTTTATAATATTCTTTTGAATAAATAGTAGTTAGGACTTTTTTAAGTTGCTAAATCTATCTAGCTGATAGGAGTAATTCAGCTGTTTTTGTTTTGAAACGCCTATGTACTGACTATACAATTTAAATTGGGGCAGGAAATACTGAAGCTTAGAAAGATTCTTACTGAAGGATCCTTCAGCTGAGATGTAGGGAAACTAGAATTGAGAATATTAATTTTTTAAACATTCTTAAGTCTTAAATGAGAATGAAAAATGTGGCCAATATTGAAGACTTCTAATGGGTGGAGGCCCCATGGACATCAGAAAGGCGGGGCAGTCAGGGGCTGGAAGTCAGGGTAAAAATGACAAGTCAGCAAAGTATCAAGAGTGAGGAAGAAATGTAGAAACAAGGTGTGGCCACTGATACTGGCACCAAACCCCTTGGAAAGTATTGTCTATAGATGATAAGTAGAACAAGAAAATACACCCAAATACTTCCAAAATGAAGTCATGCAAGACAATTTTTATTTGAAAATGAAAAATGTAGTCATCTTAATACAAAATTTTATTGGCCTGATTTCTGTAGGATATGACACATTTTCTTTTTTTAGATTGCATTTGTTTCTTCTCAGCAGTGATTGCTCCTGGAATGTTGCATTTTTATAAAGAATTCCTTTGCTACTGAAAGATAGATATTAAAATATGGCTCCATATGGCTAGATAATGAACACAATACCACCAGTCCAGCTTTTAATGTAGCAAAACTTCACCAGAAATACTTATTTTCTTGATGATGATTGTCAACAAACCATTGATGTGATGTAGGGTACTCTGCTAATTCTAGAAATGTTTCCTGCCATTGAAAGATCGGTTTCAAAGTGACATTAAAAGCCACTGAAATCCTAGAGAATTTGAGATGGAAACGAGCAGAAAGCATGTTCTTGAAACCAAGTTACCTTTATAGACTACTGTGTCTCTTAATGTAATTTAGATGCCCATACAAGAAAAAGAAGCTTCAAAGAAAGAAGTCATTCTTCTGGCAAAGATGAAACATCCCAACATTGTAGCCTTCTTCAATTCATTTCAAGGTTTGATTTCCTAATATTCTTTAACTATTTTTATAAAGTATAGGCATGTTGACATATGTAAAAAGATTTGTTCCTAAGGACTGTGTATAAATTAATTTTTGTAGATGGGTCATTTCCCCATTTACTTAAATTGCAGCTTGAGACCTCTTCGTTGTTTCCTCTCTAGTAAGTTTTTGTAGACAGCTTTCTTATGTTTTCTTGTTTTTCTGCTTCTCCTTAATTCTCACTCTCCCAAAAAATTAATGACTGGCTTATTTTCTGCCTCTCCTTAATTCTCACTCTCCCAAAAAATTAATGAGTGGCTTATTAGTTTCTTTGCTCTAGTAACAACCCCCAAATTTAAGTGACTTACAATAATACACATCTATTTCTCACTTACATTACATGCTAGCTGTGGTAGGCTGGGGTCTTGAGTCTGGGGCCCAGGCTGAAGGAGCAGCTCAGATAAGGAGCCAGCTGTTCTCATAAGCAAAACAAGAGAGGAAAACACAGAGCCCACCACACTATCGCTCTCAAAGTCCTGCTGGGATGTGTGTGTTTGTGTGTGTGTGTTGGGGCCGTACTCTGCTTACATGAGATCCCGCATATCCTTAGGCAACAGATGGGGCTGGTGTAATCCTCTTACAGAGAGCCAGCAAACAACCACACACCATAGCCTAGCACACTGCCATGTAGAGGGGAAGAACTTTAGGGAAGGAATTCCCTTCCTCTGTACACCTGAATACAATTCTGCCTCCGCCCGTCACTGTAGTCCAAAGGTAAAAAATAAATAGTAAATGAAGGGGCATCTGTCAGACAGCATTCATTCACTGAACTGATACTTACTGAGTGCTTACTATATGCCAGACATTGTTCTAGGTGTCAGGAATATAAGAGTGAACAAAGCAGATGAAAATCCATGTTTTCATGAAATGTATATTCTAGTGGGAAGAGATAGACAATAAACAAATCTACAGTATGTCAGGTGTGTCTTAAGTTGTGACAGGGCTGTATGTGCTGACAGTTTTATGACGGGTCATTCCCCAGCCCAGCCCCCAGCACTGGGCTGTTTTAAGAGTGATAAGTAGTTCATGGAGCAGAAGTGTTAACCTCGGTATCTTCAAGCATCATCAGTTGGGTTAAAGTCAGTCAATAAATAAATACAGCCACTGTGTCTCAAGCATGTGCACTGTGCAGGGCACTGTGTTCCTTCCTGATTAAAACCACTACATTCAAAGTACTTCTGTGTGTATGGCCCTTCTTTGGCTTCTGGGTATTTAAAAGAGCTCTTGGGACTCTTCTGAGGTCTTCCTGGGAGCAGAACAGTACACATGGTCTGGAATTGGGTTGCATGGAATAACTTTCAAGGAGAGCCACTGAATAAAGTGCCCTGCATTCCTGTCCATTGGCTACTGATAACGCTGTAAGATGGTCTTTCTCTTCTTTATTTTGTTTGAGGTTATTACTGTGACTCTCTGGCTAACTCCTGCTCATCCTCAGGCCTTTTCTGAACTCACAATTCAAATTACAGCTCCCTTTGGTTCTCTTCCACAGCAGTTGTACTTACATATGTCTATTTATATGATTATGAATTTGTTTCATATTTGTCGCCCTTTACATAGTGTAAACTTAATGAATTTGGGGGCTCCATCTGTTTTGCTCACCACTTGATCCTTGGCATCTAGCACACACTGGCTGCTCAATACCTGTTTACTGAATGAGCAAATGGACTGCACCACTTTTAGAGACTAGAGTATTTCCTTATACCACGTGAGAGTGATTTTTGAGGACAGTTTACCGCTGGAAGCTTTTGCAAAACTAGGGTCATTTTTACAGTGTAAATAACCTCTGCTGTGTTTGTTGATACTGTAAGTTTACATTTTCTTCTGACTCTTTTTAAGTAGAGCACCCCTGTGTTCAGGAAAGCTACAGCTATTGTGATGCCTTTGAGTTTTCTTGGCAGATTGCTGGGACTTGAACTACTGAGCTTATCTAAAAGCCTCAGAGGGCCTTGTAGCCTCTGTCTTTTAGAGAGTGTAGGTAAAGGCTTGCTTTCCTTCAAATGGCTTATCTCTGATCATAAGAACCATGGCTCTAGTGTTTGTCTATAGAAAATACGATGTTTTCGGACGGGCGCGGTTGCTCACGCCTGTAAACCCAGCACCCTGGGAGGCCCAGGCAGGCAGATCACCTGAGGTCAGGAGTTCAAGACTACCCTGGCCATGGTGAAACCCCGTCTCTACTGAAAATACAAAAAAAAATTAGCTAGGTGTGCTGGTGCGTGCCTGTCATCCCAGCTGCTTGGGAGGCTGAGGTAGGAGAATCGTTTGAACCTGGGAGGTGAAGGTTGCAGTGAGCTGAGATTGTGCCACTGCACTCCAGCCTGGGCAACAAGAACGAAACTCTGTCTCAAAAAAAAAGAAAATAGGATGTTTTTATTGGTTTGAAGCAACATAAGAGAAATAATGAGAATGTAGTGATATTTTCCTAAGACTAAATTAATTCCATGTGAATTCCATCAATAAACATTCATTAAGTGTCTGTTATATGCCAGTCATGTTCTAAGTTTTGGAGATACATCAGCAGACAAAATAGGCAAAAATTCCCATGCTGTTGTATTTGTTTTCTATTACTACATAGCAAATGAACACAAATTTAGTGGCTTAACAACAACACATATTTATTATCTCTTGATTTCTGTAGGTTAGAAGCCTGAGGTTGGCTTAGCTGGATTCTCTGCCCACAGTCTCAGCTAGGTGAAATCAAGGTATCAGTTGGGACCGTTATCTGTGGCTCATGGTCTTCTTCCAAGCTTATTTAGGTTGTTACAGATTTCATTTACTTGCAATTGGGGTAATTGGATCATGGCTCACTGCAGCCTTGAACTCCTGGCCTCCAGTGATCCTTCTGCCATGGCTTCCAAAAGTGCTGTGAGCACTGTGCCTGGCCAGAAAGAGATCTTTTACATTTATTTAAACACAGAGTTTTATTTTATATTACTCTTATGCACACATAAAAAAGAAAATATGAGCAAACAAAGTTGGTTAAGGTATTCTAAAAATTATTTAGGCAGTGAAAACATTAAGCCTGCCAGGTCTACAGCAAGTGATTGGAAGACGCCAAGGTCTGTAAGAAACAATCTTGATTTTATTTTTTTTTTGAGACAGAGTCTCATTCTGTTGCCCAGGCTGGAGTGCAGTGGTACCATTATAGCTCACTGCAGCCTTGACCTTCTGGGCTTAAGTGGCCCTCCCACCTCAGTCTCCTGCGTACTGGGATTACAGGCATGCACCCCCACACCTGGCTAATTTTTGTATTTTTTTTTCTTTATAGAGCCAGAGTTTTGCCATGTTGCCCAGGCTGGTCTCAAACACCTGAGTTCAAGCAATCCACCTGCGTCAGCCTTGGCCTCCCAAAATGCTGGGATTACAGGCGAGAGCCACTGTACCAAGCCCTTGATTTTTTAAAAGTGCATTTTAGAATGAATTAGAATAATTGTTTAATAAATGTTGGAACTTGACAAATAAAAAGGTTATTTAGTGCCCCCCAATTGTTTTGAAGTGTCGGTGATCCATGAGCTTTACAGCAGATGGAAAATTTGAGAGCATAAATGATTTTTCCAGACATTTCCAATAAATATAAAATTAACAGTGGCTAATGGGGAAAATCCTTATTTTACAGTCAGAGATAATGCTAATTGACGTTAAGTAGTTTCTCTTTTTTTTTTTTTTTTTTGAGACGGAGTCTCACTCTGTCACCCAGGCTGGAGTGCAATGGCGCAATCTTGGCTCACTGCACTTCCACCTCCTGGGTTCAAGCAATTCTCCTGCCTCAGTCTCCTGAGTAGCTGGGATTACAGGTGCCCGCCACCACACCTGGCTAATTTTTGTATTTTTAGTAGAGATGGGGTTTCACTATGTTGGCCAGGCTGGTCTCAAATTCCTGACCTCAGGTGATCCACCCACCTCGGCCTCCCAAAGTGCTGGGGTTACAGGCATAAGCCACTGCACCCGGCCAGTAGTTTCTTTAAGATACCTCTGTCATGATGAATTTTGAGTCAGTCAGTTTCTTTCACCAAAAGCCAGTGAAAGGTTGAGTGAGTTGGAGGTTGGTGAAAAGGAAGTGAGATGAAATCTTTTCTCCTCTGTTTCATTATTCTGATTCTTCCATGGTTTTGAAATTGCCATCCCTTCATTGCTGTGGCAGACCTTTTAATGACTGAGCTTCAATGATAAGAAACATCAATTCTCCTAAAAGTAACATATTCCTGAAAATAACCGATCTCTAGATATTAGGGCATATCAGGAAGCATCTTCTCAGAACCCTTCCTGGATCTCCAGTTTGACTTGCAGGCACTTGACTTGCAGGCACTTTCTCCTCACCCTCCAGCCTACAGTCTTCTTCACAGCACTTCTCACCCAATGCTGAGGGACTCCCCAACTAGACTTTGCCTCTTTAACAGTAGAATGGATGGCTTATTTGTTTTTTATTCCTACACAGCATTCCTTGCTTTTGCATGTCCTCAATAGAAGTTTGTTAATAAATGAATGGATCTGTCTCTTAAAGAAGAGAGGTGGAAAAATTGAAATATGTGAAAGAAGATGCATGGTTTGTGAATTAGAAGCAACCAAGGGTAGACACTGCCAGGTTACTGATATCCACAGTAAGTTGGTTAGGGTACTTTAAAGAGTAGAAGAGCAAAAGATTTGGCAAGAGAGTTTGGCATTTAGTAGGGACTACAGGGGAAAATGTTAACAATTGCTTATAAGCCTGATTTTGGCATGAATGTTTTTGTATGTTTTGTGTTCCTTCAGGGTTTTGTTTGTTTGTTTGTTTTTGTTATTGTTGTTTGTTTGTTTTTAATGAATCCACTCAACAAACATTTAAGCCCCTTTGATGTGCTAACTACTGTTTTAGATACAAAAGAATGAAGTGTAGACAAACAAGTGAGTAGAAATCCTTCTTTTCTAACAAGATCCCAGCTGGTAGTTGGTGGGCTAATTAAGAAAGCTGGTTAAAGCGGAAAATCATCTGTTTTAGTCTATTCTAGCAGCTATAAGTCTATTCCAGCAGCTATAACAAAATACCATAAACTGAGTGGCTTATAAACAGCAGAAATTTATTTCTCACAGTTCTGGAGGCTGAGAAGTACAAGATCAAGGTGCAGGCAGATTCACTGTCTGCTAAGGGTTCACTTTCTGGTTCATAGATGGTTCGCCTCATTGTGACTTCACATGGTGGAAGCGGAGAGGGTTCTCTCTTGGACAGCAGTCCGTTCATGTGGGCTTCACCCTCATGACCTAGTCACCTTCCAAAAGCCCTATACCTCCTAATACCATCACCGTGGGGGCTAGAATTTCAACATACACATTTGGGGAAGACAAAGATATTTAGATCCTAGCAGTTATGCAAACATATTTTAACATAAGAAGACATAATCATCCTTTGAGTGGAAATGGCCAGAAAAAAAAAAAGAAAAAAATTTTAAGGAAATTACAAGCATTTGTCAAAGGATAGTTTCTTTTCTTTAATATGGAGCCAGTGTTTGTGGATAATCTGTCCACAATCCTTTTAGAAATTTTCTAGTTGTATTTCATTCATTTCATTCAACGTTTAGGTCAATGGTTATTTATTTATTTATTTATTTATTTATTAAACTCACTTTTACTGAGTCCTCCAAAATATTCAGGATAGCTTTTGGAGAAATAATCACATCTTTCATTTTCTATTCATATTTCATCAGTTTATGTAAAGACAAGAATAACTCACTACAGTTCAAGAAAATTCAGAACTATAGTTGGTAGATTATGAGTCCACTGACTATCGTTCTGAATCTTCTTTCTTACGTAAGCTATGCTTCTTATTTAGAACTTTTAGTTTCTTTTCTTTAATGTGGAGCAAGAATTTGTGGATAGTCTGTACACAATCCTTTTAGAAGTTTTCCAGTTATATTTCATTCATCCCATCAACATTTAGGTCAATAGCTATTTTTTTAAAAACTGCTCACTTTTACTGAGTCCTCCAAAATATTCAGCATAGCTTTTGGAAAATATCACATCTTTCATTTTCTATTCGTATTTCATCAGTGTCTGTTATAAAGACAAGAGTAAATGGAATAAACATATCTGGGAAGAAACACAATGATCTTGGTAAGATTCAGTTCAACTGGTAGGAGCAGAGGTACTTGGACATACTAGAGAGCCTAGTAGTAACTAGTGGTAACCTTGATGGGACAATAGCAATGGAGAGTGTCCTGTAATCTAGTGAGTGGTTTAGGCAGAGGTCAGTTATAAGAGTTTCTATTGTATTCAACAACGTAGATGAATAAGTGCCGTATAAATATGGCTTTATGCCCAAATTCAAGAAGGGGCTATTAATTCTTCCTGGGGTGTTAGGAAGAGTTACAGCTGCTATTTTTATAGCAGATTTCTAATCTCTCAAAGGAATGTATTAATAAAAATAGCCAACATTTCTTAAACTCTTATTATCTACAGGCATTATTCTAAGCATCTGACAGGGATTAACTCATTTAATCTTTCCAACAATCCGAAGAACAAATTTCTATAATATTATTTCCATTTTACAGATGAGGTAATGAGGCACAGAGAAGTTAAAGTGACTTGCCCAGAGTCACAGAGCTGAGAAATATAAATGGTATAGTGGAATTAGAACCCAGTCCATTTTGATTCCACAGCCAGAACATGACTGATAAATATCTGAAATCCTTCCAGCACCAAATGATTCCTTTTCTTACAGAGAACGGCAGGCTGTTTATTGTAATGGAATATTGTGATGGAGGGGATCTCATGAAAAGGATCAATAGACAACGGGGTGTGTTATTTAGTGAAGATCAGGTAAAAACTTCTAATTTGCCTTTTAATTTTATGTATGTGTGGTGGGGAGAGAATTAAATTTATAGTGTCATAAGTAGTAGACTATGTTGATATAAAGCACGTGTTTTGGTAGAGAAATTCAAACCATAAAATAGTGGATCAATATTCTTGGTAGATTCAGTAGAACAAGTTTGCAATTGAACTTAAACTGAATTGTTTTTTAGAGTGAGATTTTCTTGAGAAAAGATAGTCTGTTTGGACAATCTCGTGTAGGATGCCTCTGAGATAAATCTTCACGGTTAAATAAAAACCTGAATGTGAGTGTTCCTTAGCCATTTAACATGTGACATGTTTATAGCTTCACTGTTTTCTCTTTCACCATTTGGTGCTGTGTTTTAAAGTAGATATCCCACTTTGCTAGGGAGGATAGAAGCTTCTCTTGGCAATGCCTGTTTAGTTTCATTAGTTACTAAGAGGGGGAGATAAAAGATGAAGAATAATGGCCTCTCCCACTTTCTCTTTGCACAAATGTATTTCTCTTCTATATTCCAAGCCTCCTTGGAACCCTCTTGGGAGTGGTACTCATGAAGGAGACAGGTTTGTGTGTGTGGAGAGGAATCTGAATTAGCGCCTATATGATTGCTGGTAAGGCCATTGCCTCAGGAAGCACACAGGAAAGGCCCACCATTTTTCCTTTGGCCATTTGTTTCTTTGTTCTATTTTAGCATTTGGGAGCCTCATGCCCATATAATTTCCTCCTAAAGTTTAATATTTTGAATATATGAAGGATTGAAGAATCAATATTTCTAACTTCTGTAAGATTAATCAAGCATTTTTTGTATGCTCATTTATATTATATATTAAATTCCATATTCATAGAAACTCTTTTTTCTTATCTAGGTATTATTTTGCCACATTTTATAAAAATGCTTCTCTTGACAAAATTTTGAGTTACATTTCTTTTTGTTGGGAATGAACTAAAGTTACAACCGAATATTAATGTCTGGAATATGGCTTTATTCCTATTATTTTCCTCTTTCTGTATAATTTGGCAGACAAAGAACCAGTGAAATTTTAGAATAGTTTAAATAAATTTCTGTAGGCATAGAACACATTTTCGGAAAGAGGCTCATGGTCAACAAAGATAAAATAAAATCATGACTTAGAAATAAAATTAAACTTTAAGGCCGGGCGCGGTGGCTCAAGCCTGTAATCCTAGCACTTTGGGAGGCCGAGACGGGTGGATCACGAGGTCAGGAGATCGAGACCATCCTGGCTAACACGGTGAAACCCCGTCTCTACTAAAAAATACAAAAAAAATTAGCCGGGCAAAGTGGCGGGCGCCTATGGTCCCAGCTACTCGGGAGGCTAAGGCAGGAGAATGGCGTAAACCCGGGAGGCGGAGCTTGCAGTGAGCTGAGATCCGGCCACTGCACTCCAGCCTGGGCGACAGAGCCAGACTCAGTCTCAAAAAAAAAAAAAAAAAAAAAAAAAAAATTAAACTTTAAAAGTAAAGTATTTGTTGGTTTTATATTAGATATATTGATATTTTATTACAATTCCTAACAACCTCACAGATCCCTCATTTCTTCCTCTTTCTCTCCCCACCCTTGGCACCCTCCTTCCACCGTAAAGGAAGAACCAATGGCTCCCAGGTTATCAGGAAACAGGGCTACTTGTGTACTATTTACGATGCAGTTAGCACCCCAGGGTTAAGTAAGAAAAAAAGAAAATCATGAACGCATGTGTCTTTCCCTTGCCCCTACTTATCTTTTTCTGCGTGTGGAATTCATTTGATACCAGTGATATTTGGATTACTTTTCTGTGCCTCCATTGTTTTAGTTGTAAAATGAAAATAATAATATGATAAAGTATACCTATTAACTTCATTCCTATAAATACACATACACTATATGTGTGTGTGTGTGTGTGTGTGTGTATAATTTCTTTCTTTCTTTTTGCATGTTACCATGAAGACATTTCAGTGACTACCAGGCTATTCAGTGGCTTTGTTTTGTGTTCTCTCTATAGATCCTCGGATGGTTTGTACAGATTTCTCTAGGACTAAAACATATTCATGACAGGAAGATATTACACAGGGACATAAAAGCTCAGGTAACAGCTCAGAGAGAAGACTAAGACAGAATTGATCTTTTCTTGAAGTACCTCAAACAACATGACATTTTCTCCATTTATAGAACATTTTTCTTAGCAAGAATGGAATGGTTGCAAAGCTTGGGGACTTTGGTATAGCAAGAGTCCTGAATAAGTAAGTACTTTGAAAATAATTTTTCTTTCTATTCAAAATAGCCCAAATATGTATTTTTAGGTATCATGGATTAAGAAGATATTAAAATCTTGGTTGTCTAAATAATTTTAGATAGCTTTATGTAAATGCATTAAATCAGATGGTACTTTGAGATTAAAATTCTCAAGGTAAATTGTGGTGTAATAGAATGATGTTGCTAATGTTCTGTAGTGTAATTCCAGTTTATCAAATATGAATGTGACTGTAATACGCATAAAGCTAGAGAGAATTTAGTGAAATAGGCAGGTTTACACTTCTTAATGAAAAAAGTCAAACTCAGTAAAATATTTGAAGAGATTTATTCTGAGCCAAATACGAGTGACCAAAGGCCCATGCCTGTGACATAGCCCTCAGGAGATCCTAAGAACATGTATCCAAAGTGGCCGGTCTACAACTTGGTTTTGCACATTTTAGGGAGACACAAGACACCAATAGGATGTACATGGGTTTGGTCCAGAAAAGCAGGACAACTCAAAGCTGGGAGGCGTGGGAGGGAGCTTCCAGGTCATAGGTGGATTAAAAACTTTTCTGATTGGCAGTTGGTTGAAAGAGTCTATCTAAAGACCTGGAATTAATGGAAGGGAGTGTCTGGGTTAAGGTAAGGGGTTGTGGAAATGAAGGTTTTTATTATGCAGATGAAATCTCCAAGTAGCAGGCCTCAGAGAGAATAGATTGTAAATGTTTCTTATCAGATTTAAAAAGGTGCCAGACTCTTAGTTAATTTTTTCCTGGATCAGGAAAAAGACTTGGAAAAAGAAAGGAATTTTCTTCAGAATGTAGAGTTTCCCCACAAGAGATACCTTTGCAGGACTATTTCAACATATGGACAAAGAAACATGATGTGGGGTAAAATATTTTGATTTCTTTCAGGCCTGCTATCTGTCATGTGATGTTATACTAGAGTCAGGCTGGACTTTGGTATCTTATTGCTGCAAGGAATCTGCTTTGTCAGTCTTAAGGTCTGTTTTAGTGTTAATGCCTGAATTCCAAAGGGGAGGAGGAAATAATGAGGCATGTCCAACCCTGCTCCCCATCATGGCCTGAACTGGTTTTTCAGGTTAACTTTGGAATGTCCTTGGCTAAAGGGAGGGTTTATGAGTTGGTTGGGGGGCTCAGAGTTTTATTTTTGGTTTACACACTTTCTAGCAGAATAAATTGGTGCACCTGTTTGGAAGACAATTTGGTGGCAATATATATCAAGAGATTTTTAAATATTCTATTTCTGAGAATTTGTTCCAAGGGAATAATTTGAAATTTGGAATAATGTAAGTGCCTAAATAATTGGGAAATGGTTAAATTCAATAAAGCTTGGCATGACCATGTACCTGAATATATCATAAACATTTACGGTTTTGAAGACTTCTTGATAACTTTGTTATACTAGGTAAAGAAAATGGAATTCTGAATTTTAAATACATTGTGATCACAGTTACATGAAAAATATGTGTGGAAAAAAGACAGGAAGGAAATATATCAGAATTTTAACAATAGTTGTTTTAGGTGCTAAGATTCTGGGTAACTTTTTTCTCCCTTATTCATTTTTGTATTTTCCAAGTTTTAAATCATGAAGTTGCGATTTGATAATCTCTACATCTGAGAGATTTTTTTTTTTTTTGGAGGCAGTCTGGCTCTGGCCAGCCCAGGCTGGAGTGCAGTGGCGGATCTCAGCTCGCACAAGCTCTGCCTCGGGTTTTACGCCATTCTCCTGCCTCAGCCTCCCGAGTAGCTGGGACTACGAAGCGCCAGCCACCTCGCCCGGCTAGTTTTTGCATTTTCTAGTAGAGACGGGGTTTCACTGTGTTAGTCAGGATGGTCTCGATCTCCTGACCTCGAGATCCGCCCGTCTCGGCCTCCCAAAGTGCTGGGATTACACTGAGAGATTTTTATAACATGACAATTTCATCTCTTTGTGGAGTCTTTAAGCCATAAAAAATATATTTTAATGTGTAAATTTTTGGAAGGTGAATTGTAAGTTTAAAAATCAGCTGATTTAGTTACTCTATCAACATACAGTGTTTTGCTTTCTTCTAACACATGTATGCATCAAATCTTGTGTTATCCATTTTCACATTTTTTCTTGCATGTCCATGTCTTAAGACTTTTCTTACTCCAATAAAAATTCATGCTGATTTATTATTTAATATAATTTACTAGTTCCATGGAACTTGCTCGAACTTGTATTGGAACACCTTACTACCTGTCCCCAGAGATCTGTCAGAATAAACCCTACAACAATAAAACGTAAGTTGCTGACTCTTAGTTTGAAAGTGTCAGTAAAATCCGATGGATGACACTGAATGAAGATTCCAGAAACTAAAATTCAAATCTCTTCTTTCTTTCTCATGGTACTTTTGTAATTTCATTTTCTTCATGTGTGAAATTGTTCCCGGACCAAACAGGGTTGGGCTGCTATTTCTCATGGTCCAATAATGAGATGCAGATGAACTGGGGAGGAAGAGAGTTTTCATTTCTGTAACTGGTACAGGGAGAAGGCCTGGAAATTATCACCAGACCAACTCAAAATTACGAAGTTTTTCAGAGCTTATACTCCTTCTAAGCTATATGTCTGTGTGTAAGTGTACATTCACTTAAAGACATAGTGATTAACTCCTTTTAATCTGTAACTAAGGTCTGAGTCCTGAAGACTTTCTTCTAGAGCCTCAGTAAGCTTACTTAATCTAAATGGGTCTAGGTGCTGGGGTGATTACCCTTATTTTGTCTCCTGCTAAATCATGGAGGTTTAGGCAGTTCTTTCAGACCTCCAATAAACTTGTTTGTGGAGGCCTGGGGAGTTTCTTCAGACCCCCAATAAAATTGTTTAATCTTAAATGGCTCCTGTTAAGAATTCCTTTGTTATTTTATCATGCTTTAAGGCCTAGGAAAGGCCTAGGCAAAACTCTTGATGGGCTTTTTTACATTACAGCCTTTGTATAAGGGCACTGGCTTTTTTTTTTTTTTTTGAGACAGAGTCTTGCTCTTGCTCTTGTCACCCAGGCTAACGTGCAATGGCATAATCTCGGCTCACTACAACCTCCGCCTCCCAGGTTCAAGCAATTCTCCTGCCTCAGCCTCCTGTGTATCTGGGATTACAGGCGCCTGCCACCATGCCTGGCTAAAGTTTTGTATTTTTAGTAGAGACGGGATTTCACCATGTTGTCCAGGCTGGTCTCAAACTCCTGACCTTGTGATCTGCCCGCCTCAGCCTCCCAAAGTGTTGAGATTACAGGTGTGAGCCACTGTGCCTGGCCGGGCACTGGCTTTTTTAGCTTTTAATATTTAACTTCACCACTCAGTCAGTACAGAAACAGTTATGATGGAGGCCTGCGTTAGTAAGACCTGGCCTGCCACACAATGGGGATCCCAGTGACTGTCTCTGAGCAGTGTTACCTGAAGGTTTCGAACTTGTTTAGAAGAAAGCCATTTCTCTTCATTTAAAGATACAAGTGATATAAAAAATAACATTGCAAATTGCAGTCACTGTGACGTCCATTTTTGTATTATATGTTCATACCTTTGAAGCACTGTTTAGTCTATTGCAAGAAAAGATTGAAGAGGATGAAGTAGAAGACAGTGTGATCTGGTGACCGCTCACTGGATTAGGAGCTAGGAATCCTAGTCTTGGCTAACTTGACCAAGTCTTGACCTCTGTGGGCCTCAGGTTCCTAACTCATAACAATGAAAGTATTGACTAGGTAATCTTCAAGGTATCTTCCAGCTTTAAAACCCAGTTAGTTTTTATGTATGTGATATCAGAGTCTGATTCTCAGCAGTAATTTTTTTTTTTCTTTTTTTTTTGAGATGGAGTCTGGCTCTGTCACCCAGGCTGGAGTGCAGTGGCGTGATCTCAGCTGACTGCAACCTCTGCCTCCCAGGTTCAAGCAGTTCTCTTGCCTCAGCCTCCCAAGTACCTGGAACTGCAGGCACGTGCCACCATGCCCCGCTAATATTTTGTATTTTTAGTAGAAACGGGGTTTCACCATATTGGCCAGGCTGGTCTTGAATTCCTGACCTCAGGTGATCTGCCTGCCTCAGCCTCTCAAAGTGCTGGGATTACAGGTGTGAGCCACTGCACCTGGCGCTCAGCAGTAATGTTAATGTATACCACAAGAAAAGGTGAAGAGGAGCTTTTGCTTCCTATAAGGAGAAGGAAAAAACTTTCCTTTTTCTTTTTTTTTTTTTTTTTGAGACGGAGTCTTGCTCTGTCGCCCAGGCTGGAGTGCAGTGGCCAGATCTCAGCTCACTGCAAGCTCCGCCTCCCGGGTTCACGCCATTCTCCTGCCTCAGCCTCCCAAGTAGCTGGGACTACAGGCGTCCGCCACCTCGCCCGGCTAGTTTTTTGTACTTTTTAGTAGAGACGGGGTTTCACCGTATTAACCAGGATGGTCTCGATCTCCTGACCTCGTGATCCGCCCGTCTCGGCCTCCCAAAGTGCTGGGATTACAGGCTTGAGCCACCGCGCCCGGCCAAAACTTTCCTTTTTCAAAGCTGGCTGCCATTGAACAAGTTGGCGATAAAGAAGACTGAATTCCCTTTGGAAGTTAGTTGTCCTTTTGTGTAGGAAAAAATGCCCGAGAGATACTTGGCTATTGGACTTTGAAGGAGATAAATGAAAGGCAAAGTTCAGGTGGTAGAGATTTACAAAAAGAATAGTAAGAATTTTTCTGCCTAATAAAATAACAGGGACTTTTTTTTTTTTGAGACATCCCCTGGCACCAAGGAGTTTGGCCTCAAGTTAGTTGTGCGGGAATGCAGGTAGGGTGTGTTGGACAGAAAGTAGGCTGTTCAGAGCAGGGCATGCCACAGATAGCCTTGGGTCAGCTGTGTTGTTTTGTTTCCTTGTACTGCTTTTCAAGAATTTGAATCAGGCCGGGCGCGGTGGCTCAAGCCTGTAATCCTAGCACTTTGGGAGGCCGAGACAGGCGGATCATGAGGTGAGGAGATCGAGACCATCCTGGCTAACACAGTGAAATCCCGTCTCTACTTAAAAAATACAAAAAACTAGCTGGGCGAGGTGGCAGGTGCCTGTAGTCCCAGCTACTCGGGAGGCTGAGGCAGAAGAATGGCGTAAACCTGGGAGGCGGAGCTTGCAGTGAGCTGAGATCCGGCCACCGCAAGCAAGACTCCGTCTCAAAAAAAAAAAAAAAAGAATTTGAATCAACATTTAAATACTGCTGGATGTGGTGGCTCATGCCTATAATCCCAGCACTTTGGGAGGCTGAGGGTGATGATCACTTGAGTCCAGGGGTTCAAGACCAACCTGGACAACATTGTGGGACCCTGTCACTACATTAAAAAAATTAAATATTGAAAGACTTTAAAATATGCATAGTTGGTGCCTCTGAAAATTGGAAGATATTAGCAATAATCAGGTGGGTAGCCGCTGGCTCCATTAGAGGACTGGTTCACCACAGTCCTCACTATGCAGAGTGGTCTCAGGCCTGCAACTGGCCCCACCTGACCCCCAGGTGGCTGCAGTACTGGCCTGAGCCCTGGGGGCATATGAATTCTCTACCCTGGCTACAGAGGGTGCTCTGGGAACAGAAGAGAAGTTTGGGTCTGTGGAAGCCCTAGTAAAGACAAAAGTCTGTGTGATGTGAAATGGTCAGTGAATTTCTAGAAGGTCTAGAAAGTTCATGTTTGCTTCTTGGGTCAGGTGCAGGTGGCCCACACCTGTAATCCCAGCACTTTGGGAGGCCAAGGAGGGAGTATTGCTTGAGCTCAAGAGTTTGAGACCAGCCTGAGCAACATGGCGAAACCTTGTTTCTGGAAAAAAAAAAAAAAATCATTAAAAACCCCACAAATTTGTTTCCCACCAATCTTACCGTCTGTTGTACTTACCATCTTTTGTACTCAAAACCTTAGTATAAGTCTATCTTTCTCTCCTTCTGTCTGAAACACACACACACACGCTCAAGCACAAAGTGTTGCTGCTCGAGGAGCCATTTACCTCACTCCTCACTTTAATGATTCCTTCTTGCTTTGACTCCTTGACTTCTTATTATACATTTTTTGATCTTTTAGATTTAATTGTGCTTTTTGTTCTATAAAGTAACTTCTCAATTAAACCAATCACATATAAATATTTATGAAGTACTAAATCTGTAAAGAGTAAAACTCATGATATATATTTTAAATATATTTTTAAATGTTTATTGAGAATCAGATACTATGTTTATCACATAATATAACTTTGATTCTGTCAAAAGCCTTGAGTAGGATATATCTTTCCAAATCAACCAAATATTACCTTTTGAGTCAAAACAAATCCATGTTTGAGTTCTGCCTGCCTCCTCCAAATTGCTCAACATTTCATCATACATACACTGTTTTTGAGCAGGAAGCTGAACTAAATATTAAACCACCAGCTTGTAGCAAAGTTTGTATGCCTTTCTTCAACTAGAAATCTGACAAACTACAAATGATTTTCATTTGACCTCTTATCTTCTAATAAAAATTGATGATATATCTGAAAGCATTTGTAAAAACTGATCAACTTATATAAAATTGTAAAGTGACACAAATTTAAGGCACTGTAAGGATAAAAGCTTTTATTAAGAATTATGGATATTTTCTTGGCATGTAAACTCTTATCTTCTTTAGGGATATTTGGTCTCTTGGCTGTGTCTTATATGAGCTCTGCACACTCAAACATCCTGTAAGTATGCTCATTGTCAGACTAATCTTGAATTATTGGAATTGTAGAAAAGAAGTTAACTTACAGGAGAAAAAGGTTAATGTTTGGTTTTATTAGATTGTTAAAAATTATGTGGATGAGCTACTTAAAATAATGATAGATGACATGGAAAGATGTCCAAACAATATTATAAAGTAAAAAGTCCAAGTTGGAGACTAGTGTGTGTAGCATATTTCCATTAAAAATAAATTGTGTGGGCTTGGCATGGTGGCTCATGCCTGTAATCCCAGCACTTTGGGAATCTGAGGCAGGTAGATCACTTGAGGTCAGGAGTTGGAGACCAGCCTGGCCAACATGATGGTAACACCCTGTCTCTACTAAAAATACAAAAATTAGCCAGGCATGGTGGCACGTGCCTGTAGCCCCAACTAGTTGGGAGGCTGAGGCACGAGAATTGCTTGAACCCCGGAGGTGGAGGCTGCAATCAGCTGAGATTGCGCCATTGCACTGCAGCCTGGGTGACAGCGAGACTCCATCTCAAAAAAATAAAAAATAAATAAATAGTGCCGGGCACAGTGGCTCACGCCTGTAATCCCAGCACTTTGGGAGGCCGAGACGGGTCAGGAGATCGAGACCATCCTGGCTAACACAGTGAAACCCCGCCTCTATTAAAAATATTAAAAAAAAAGTTGGGCGTGTTGGCGGGCGCCTGTAGTCCCAGCTACTCGGGAGGCTGAGGCAGGAAAATGTTGTGAACCCAGGACGTGGAGCTTGCAGTGAGCTGAGATTGCGCCACTGCACTCCAGCCTGGGTGACAGAGCGAGACTCCGTCTCAAAAAAAAATAAAAAATAAAAATAAATAAATAAATAAATAAATAAATAGTGTGTGAATAGATACGTTCAGCAAAAGAAAAATGTACGTGGGCAAAGGTCATAGGAAACCAGGTGCAAGTGTTTAAGAGTCTTTTCCCAGAGGTCACATGGGATGTGCCAAATCCTCCAGCATTGTTACCCACGTCACCTGTGAAATGCGATCTATAAGAAAGCTCATTGGATATACCCAGTGCCCAGGATTTTTACTGGGAACTGGTCACATAGGTAGCCTCTATCTGGCATATGCCAAACTTCCAGCCTCCTGGAAAGAAAGCAGGTGTTCAACGTAAACCATATTGTTCACATAAATAGCTGAGGCAAAGAGAGCCGCTCTTAACATTCAGGGAATGGTGGGAATTCTTCTGAAATCTTAGTTTCCAGACACCAGCCATGGGCCAACATTGTAAGCAGGCCTTTCTGAGGATAACCTGCTACATCAACTCTTCTCCACAGCTGTCATTATTGTTATTATTAATTATTGTCAAGGATTGCACAGCCAATTTCTGACGAAAATGTGTCTTCTTTTTTTTTTTTTTTTTTTGAGATGGAGTCCCGCTCTGTCGCCCAGACTGGAGTGCAGTGGCATGATCTCAGCTCACTGCAACCTCTGACTTCTGGTTTCAAGCAATTCTCTTGCCTCAGCCTCCCGAGGAGCTGGGATTACAGGTGCCCACCACCACACTTGGCTAATTTTTTTGTATTTTTAGTAGAGTCAGGGTTTCACCATGTTGGCCAGGTTGGTCTTGAACTCCTGACCTTGGGTGATCTCCCCATCTCGGGCTCCCAGAGTGCTGGGATTACAGGCGTGAGCCACCATGCCTGGCCAATGTGTACCTTTATTGCTACACCATGGTGTTGAATATTATTATGTATAAATAACTATTGATTTCATACAATAGAAGATTTTCTGGTCTGTGAAGCATTTTAGAGGAAGTTAAACAATGTTTATGTGAATTTTAAAAAGCAAGAGATAAAATTTCATATCAATGTGACCTCAACTTTGTAAAATAAACATCATTTTGAAAAAAGATCAGAAGGAGCTATACCTCTGAGTGGGGTAAAATTATACATATTTTCCCCTGTCTTTATAACTTCCTGTACCTTCCAGTTTTTTATTATGAGTAAACGTTATTTCGATAATAAGACAAAACAAAAAAACTTGTTTTAAATAACATGGCATCTCGTTGAGAAACTGCAGTATCTGCTCATGAAAGATTAGTTGTTGAAAACAATTTAGGGTGGACTATAGTGCTTCTTTTTTATTTTTTGATTGAGACCAGGTCTCACTCTGTCACCCAGGCTGGAGTGCAGTGCTGTGATCACGGCTCACTGCAGCTTTGACCTCCTGGGTTTAGACAATCCTCTTGCCTCAGCCTCCCAAGTAGCTGGGACCACAGGCTTATGCCACCAAGCCCAGCAAATTTTTAAAAACCATGATTTGGAGAGATGAGGTCTAATACTATGTTTCCCAGGCTAGTCTTGAACTCCTGGGCTCCAGTGATCCTCCTGCCTTGGCCTCCCAAATTGCTGGGATTACAGGTCTACTGCTTCTAACTACAATTTAAAAACATTGTTTTGCTTCTTGGTATGTTTGTTACTTTAACACTTTTATTATTTGTTACTTTAGTAACTTTTCTCTGATTTAGTATGATTGCTCCTTGCCCTTTCAGTTTGAGGGTAACAACTTACAGCAGCTGGTTCTGAAGATTTGTCAAGCACATTTTGCCCCAATATCTCCAAGGTTTTCGCGTGAGCTACATTCCTTGATATCTCAGCTCTTTCAAGTATCTCCTCGAGACCGACCATCCATAAATTCCATTTTGAAAAGGCCCTTTTTAGAGAATCTTATTCCCAAATATTTGACTCCTGAGGTGAGTTTTGAGGTGACTGTTTGGATTTTGGCAGAGATTTTGGTTTGTAGGTCCTTGACACGTGTGTTCGGTTTTAGGTCATTCAGGAAGAATTTAATCACATGCTTATATGCAGAGCAGGAGCGCCAGCTTCTCGACAGGCTGGTAAGGTGGTCCAGAGTAAGTGTGACTTTACCGTGCAATCAAAAGCATTTATTACACATGTCTCACACAGAGAGTAATGCAAGGAAATTTCACCAAACATTTTGAAAGTGGACATTTAGGAAACAAGCAGTATAAGCAGGAGAACAATCATCTTGTCAAATGGCAACTAGTGAGTGTGCCTGAAAGTTGTATATTTAGCTCATGCATGACCTGCAGGGTTTCTTCTCATTAGTCAGGAAACCTTCATGAAGCAGAGGACATGCTGATAGAGATGCTTGAAGAGGTTGAGCCCAAACTTAACTTTTGTGTAGTGAAGAGATAGAGTGGGAGAAGGTTGCAGATAGACATGGATGATGAGATGAAACTTATTTTTCTAAAATAGGATAGACTGGCAATTAAGAATTCTGTTGCAAAGGACCATTGGAGCTGAAGTTAGGATCTTGGGGCCTAATTGGTAACAGTGAGAACTGTTACTTTGTGGTTCCCAAAGAAGGCAGGAGATACTTTATGGTAGTAATAATTGGAGAAAACTATTTTAGTCCTGGTGTCAGGAATCAGCTAAGCTGTGTGTCAGAGGGAGGGGTGCATTAAGAAAGAGAAAATGACTAATTCATTTGATGCTGTGAAAGTCAAAGCCGCAGGATTTAGCCATAACTGAATGCCTGGACTTACAATATTAGGAGAAGCAGAAAACCTCCCAAAGGAATTCATGAGAGGGAAATGTTATCCATTGAGAGAGAGGTTTTAAAATGGAGGAAAGTTAAGGAGAAAATGAATGAGCCTCTTTGCCATTTAATTTGACTGACATTGTTGTATATCAGTCTAGACTGAGAA
Source organism: Papio anubis (assembly GCF_008728515.1). Classification (NCBI taxonomy): domain Eukaryota; kingdom Metazoa; phylum Chordata; class Mammalia; order Primates; family Cercopithecidae; genus Papio; species Papio anubis. Next base: position 30,743,605 of record NC_044990.1, on the reverse strand, counting down.
TGTTTAGAAAATAGACAAGTACAAAGTATGGGACAGTGTATTATCCATATTTCTAATATAGGTAAGACAGGAGAACAGGAACAATTTTTTCTATTGAGATGGGGTCTCACTGTGTTGCCCAGGCTGGTCTCAAACTCCTGAGCTCAAACAATCCTCCCACCTTGGCCTCCCAAATTGCTGGGATTACAGGTGTGAGCCACCTTACCCAGCCCGAGAACAAATTTTGATGGAGATAAAGACAAGCATTAGAGATCTACTCATACCTCAATCTCAGCATTTTGGGAGGCCAAGGTGGGCAGATCACTGGAGGCCAGGAGTTTGATGCCAGTCTGGCCAACGTGGCCAAACCACATCTCTACTAGAAATACAAAAATTAGCTGGACCTAGTGGCCCATGCCTATAATCCCAGCTACTTGGGTGGCTGAGGCATGAGATTTGCATGAACTCGGGAGGTGAAGGTTGCAGTGAGCTGAGACCCTGCCACTGTAACATAGCCTGGGTGACAAAGGGAGACTGTTCCAACAAAAAAAAAAGAGAAGATCTACTCATAAATTCCAAACAATGTGGCATGAATGGAGTGGCCTGATAACCCAAGCTCTAATGACCAAATTTAATAACTTTTATTATTACCCCATACATACTGTTTCTGTAAAGGTTAATATTAATTTCTATTTTTCTGAAAAAAAGTGATGTTATATATACTAGAAATATGCAAAGGGACTCTGAAAAAAGGTTTTTTTCATTTAAAGAAAATGCATATTAATTTTTCATCAGTACTTCTCTCACTGTAACATATCTCTGGCTAAAAAGTAAACTTACTGTGTTATGAAATGTAGCTTATGTTTATATTCTTACAAGTATCAGTAGTAAAGATGTACAATTTTTCAAAAATTAAAGCTGTTTTGTTTTGGTTAATTAAGAGTGTAAAATACAAAAAGTGAAATTCCAGGGAAAGTGCCCACCAAGATCAAGGATATCTGTGCCAATTAAAAGGAATGCTATATTGCATAGAAATGAATGGAGACCACCAGCTGGAGCCCAGAAGGCCAGATCCGTAAGTCATTCTAAACCCTCCTTTGTGTTTTTTTAACTATGGTGTATTCTTTTCTTTTCTTTTCTTTTCTTTTTTTTTGAGATGAAGTCTTGCTCTGTCGCCAGGCTGGAGTGCAGTGATGTGATCTCAACTCACTGCAAACTCCGCCTCCCGGGTTCAAGTGATTCTTCTGCCCCAGCCTCCTGAGTAGCTAGGACTACAGACGTGTGCCACCATGTCCAGCTAATGTTTGTGTTTTAGTAGAGATGGGGTTTCACCATTTTGGCCAGGATGGTCTTGATCTCTTGACCTTGTGATCCGCCTGCCTGGGCCTCCCAAAGTGCTGGGATTACAGGTGTGAGCCACCGCACCCGGCCCCAGCTAATTTTTGTACTTTTAGTAGAGACAGGGTTTAACCATATTGGTCAGACTGGTCTCGAACTCCTGACCTTGTGATCCACCTGCCTCAGCCTCCCAAAGTGCTGGTATTACAGGCATAAACCACTGCAACTGGCTGTTATATTCTTTTTCTTTAATTTTTTAGTTAAAAAAATTTTTGTGGCCGGGCGCGGTGGCTCAAGCCTGTAATCCCAGCACTTTGGGAGGCCGAGGCGGGCGGATCACGAGGTCAGGAGATCGAGACCATGTTAGCCAGGATGGTCTCGATCTCCTGACCTCGTGATCC